>NC_037672.1:103711989-103803036 GCF_003255815.1 Theropithecus gelada | reverse complement strand
GGATTATAAATCATGCTGCTATAAAGACACACGCACACGTATGTTCATTGTGGCACTATTCACAATAGCAAAGACTTGGAACCAACCCAGATGTCCATCAGTGACAGACTGGATTAAGAAAATGTGGCACATATACACCATGGAATACTATGCAGCCATAAAAAAGGATGAGTTTGTGTCCTTTGTAGGGACATGGATGCAGCTGGAAACCATCATTCTCAGCAAACTATCGCAAGAACAGAAAACCAAACACCACATGTTCTCACTCATAGGTGGGAACTGAACAATGAGATCACTTGGACTCAGGAAGGGGAACATCACACACCGGGGCCTATCATGGGGAGGGGGGATGGGGGAGGGATTGCATTGGGAGTTATACCTGATGTAAATGACGAGTTGATGGGTGCTGACGAGTTGATGGGTGCAGCACACCAACATGGCACAAGTATACATATGTAACAAACCTGCACGTTATGCACATGCACCCTAGAACTTAAAGTATAATAAAAAAATAAAAAATTTAAAAAATTAAAAATAAATAAATTAATTAATTAAAAAAAAAAAAAGAAATGTATGTAGCACAGAAAGAAACCAATATTTGAGTACCTACTTTATGCCAGGCTCTTTAAGCATGTTATATTTAAACTTTACCGCATAGCTGTAATAGTGGTTATTATTACCTCATTTTAAAGATTAAGAAAGATACTTAGGAGTTAGATGACAATTAGAAAAAGCCCAGGGGTTTAAACTTTGTTCTATTTAAATCTGAAATCTATTATCTTTGTTCTATACTATACCTTCCTGTATACCTGAAAGTGAAACAGGTTCATTTATATTCACCTTCTAGGACAGTGGTTCTCAAAGTGTGGTTTATCATCATTATCACCTGGGAACTTATTAGAGATATAAATTTGTGGGACTCATCTTAGATGCTATATCAGAATTGCAGGTAGTAGAACCCAGCAATATCTATATTAACGAGTCCTTAAGGTGATTCTTTACCATTCCTTCTGGTGAAAGGTTCTTAAAATTCTTCCAGTGGTGGGAGACCTAGAAATCAATATGCTCTTTGTAGAAAATGAGATACTGACTTATACAACTTAAGAATAGATTTTTTTTTTTTTTTTTTTTTTGAGACAAAGTTTTGCTGTGTCGCCCAGATTGGAGTGCAGTGGGGCGATATCAGCTCACTGCAACCTCCGCCTCCTGGGTTCAAGCAATTCTCCTGCCTCAGCCTCCCAAGTAGCTGGGATTACAGGTGCCCACCACCATACATGGTTAATTTTTGTATTTTTAGTAGAGATGGGCTTTGCCATGTTGGTCAATCAGGTTTGGAACTCTGGACCTCAGGTGATCCGTCCGCCTTGGCCTCCCAAAGTGCTGGGATTACAGGTGTGAGCCACCATTCTTAAGAAGTTTTAAAGTATTTGAGCTACATTAGCTACCATCTTATAAATTCTGGTTGAAATAAGTGATTGCGGATATTGCACAAGAAAACAACACACATAGGAGAACCTAAAATTAAGAATCCGTATTTATTAATATTATATTTTTTGTGAATTGGTAAAAGATAACTATTCTTCAATTTTTACACAGTATTCTTGGGTCATTATGGGATTATATGGATAAGAGCTTTTTCTTACTCTCTTTTGTGAAGCTTGCTATAATTGGTATGATCTTCCTTATATCATAGTATTGAGAACTGAAATTCTAGTTCAAGGTTAGGTGAAATAGACAGAACTAATTAATTCAAGATGATCTGGTTTAGGAAAATGTATTTATTTATATAGGTAAGCAAAACTCAGAGTTCTACATTAAAATTTGGAGACAAAGCTTTGGCTATTAAAGTATTATTTTGCTTTGTCTGCCTTCCTATTTATGAATCATGGGAAGCTTACGGAGTCTAGAAGAAGTAGTTAAGAATAAAATTTCGCTTTTTTTGGATTCTCTGATCTAAATATAATCACTGTGTCACCCCAACTGCTGACAAATACAAGGGACATGGTAAATAGGGTTTTTTCAGCAATCATACTGGTCATAAGTTACTTAAGACAGACCGATACTTATTTAACTGAACATTTCAGTTTGCTGAAACTTTTGTTTACAATATGCTGTCTTGCAGACACTGTAATAAGCAATCCATATTATTCAGGCCCTCTCTCATTCATTATTTGAGATGGGTAGGGTGATAAATTAGTCATCTAAAATATTGGCCCACTTAAAAATGTGAATTGGTCTCAAATCAAAATTCTGAACAGTAATAGAAATTTGCCTCTCCTTTTTTCACATGGCAATATATGCATTAATTTTAATTTTAAAAACAACTTTGTAATGATACAGGGTACAGATTTGACCCATTATATGCCATGATAAGTTCTGTCTTAGAGAAAAGTTGCAGTCTTCCAACATCCCCAATGCTACCAGGGTATGGGGAGTTGGACATATTACCTAGTGTGTTTGCACAGCCAGAATTAGTGACTATGATGACAAAAGAGGTTTTGAAGTTTCTGTGCAAGGATAGGAAAAAATGCTTGGGAGAAGAAAACATTAATGGGGCAGAAATACGCAGCCAACCTTGAGATCCTCCAGACCTGTATATCAAATGGTGATTTTATTCTCACAGAGCAGTTAGAAAAATGTTCTTCTGATTCAGTTATGTCAGGAGAATAGTTGGAGAGCTCAATTTGCAATTTTTGTTAATTTATAGGATATATATATATGGTGTAACAAAATATATTGTATAGTTTTAGAAAAACCCTGGGATTTTTGAGGAAGACTTGGACTTTTTGTTTATTTTGTTGTGCTTTTAAGATAATGAAGATTCTGTGCAGGGCCGATAGCTCATTGATCTCCATTTAGCTTCTGTTTGGTGTTACATTTTTTACTTTATAAATTTGCAGATGGAAGTAGGGTGAAGTTGGAACACTGTCTAAGCATAACAGATCAGTGACAGAGCCTCCTGGCTTTATGTCTGAACCTCAAACCGCTAGACTATGTTTTCCATATGTATTTGATCTTACCAAGTTAATTTTCTGCTGAGAAAAAAAGTTATCTAGTATTCAAGTTGGAAAGTTAATATCCCAATTTATTGTATCCTATTGAGAATTAGATACATTCCAGACTTACAGCATTCTATTTTGATTATTTTGGAGTTAAAACTAAATTGTAAAATATGCCTAGTCTCACAACTGAAAGTCAGATGGACTGATTACTTTTTTTAGACTTACTAATCTTTAGGTAGCAGTTTATCAATGCAATTTCCATTTCAAAACATCTGAATCTGAGGCAAATACATTCTTAAATTTAGCATGGATAGGTGTCCTTTCAGGCTAAAACATGGATGCCCAGTACTGAAATGTGTTATTTCCTTTTTTCAATTCCAGAAACTTGTATTTTTCATCCTTTTTGCTCTGTTAAATATTGTGGTATTTTTTACAAAACATCAAAATTTAGTAAGTGATAAGTGTCAAAAGCCTCAAAGACACCAGCTCATCATTGGAAACACCCTCCCCAAATTCTGGAATTATAAACTAGTGAGTCTTTAAAAGTTATATACTAGTTGAGCCCTTTTGTCAAGTTATAAAGAAAAGTTTCTTTGAAGATAACACAGAATTATACACTTGTAATATTATCTGAGCATTAATCATTAGTAAGCATTTTATTTTTCCTCTCCATTTCTTAAATTACACAGTAGCTAACCATTAATATATTTCATCTGTATTTCCTCTCTCTTAACATTTTTACCTCAGGCTGATACCAAGTAAGGAATGTTTTAGACCAAAAGGAAAATTTCTGTGGGAATGATCAGGTTTTATAAGGTGAAAGAACATCTTGAACTCATAGAATGCAGAAATGTGTTTCCTCTCTTGGTTAGCTGACAGTATGGGTGTTTTGGCTTGTGGAGTGGCCCTTAGAAATATCATGGATCATGGATCTGAGGAAATAGCATGTGTGGTTTTAGTTATCACTTATACATGAATGACTTCCAAATCTATCTCAGCAACCTTGACCTCTCATTCTCTTTCCTGGTCTCTATTTCTTGCAATTCAAGTAACCTCTCTTCTTGGAAATGTTGCAGATACCTAAACGAGCTGATGGGTTGAGGCCAGTAGTAATCTCTCTCAACAATTTAGTCTAATTTACAGTTTTAGACAGATATTAACAAGATTATCCTGTTACCCAGTATATCCTAATTTATTCCTGTTTCTTTCAGTAAGTAAAAGACTAGGAGAGTTGTATTTTCAGCAAATGAATATTTTTTTGTGGATAGCCATTGGGTGAACTTGAGCAATTTGTGTTTTCTTGACTGACTAAAAGATTTTACATTCTCTCAGGAGATGTGATTCTATTAGTGGTAGAGAATTTAATTATCTTTCCCTGTTGTACCATTGTGTGATATTATTTTATACATGTATTTTAACACCTTTTTAAAATACATACTTATTGAACATGCACATTACAGGCACTGATAGATAGAGGGAATCATAGTTGAATAAGCTAATACATACTCAAGATACAGTGGGAAAGACAAGCCTATATAGAAATAATTACCATAAAATCAAGAAACCCTCCAGCTGTGTACTGTCAGAAATCAAGAAAGGGAGTTCATTTCTACCACAAGGGAGAGCCATTGAATGAGAAGCCATTAAGGATCTTTGCAAAAAATTATTGAAATGACAAACCATATCTGTCTGAATAAAGAAGGATGTCAAAAAGGGGCTGATTGGCTGGGGTAATAGATGAGCCTTAGAGAACAGGGACCCCAAGGTCTTGATGAGCTTAAAGAATGGGTCCTCAGGAATGAGGAACAGAGAAGTATAGGAGATACTAGTTAAAAATTTGGCTGTTTTAAGTAAATATAGGTTAAGCAGTGTCTCATTGTGACAGACTGTCTGTATTTGGGAGTATTGGCTGGGGTTAGATGAAAGCCTGTGGCTGTGAACATATGAAGTCTTCCATTCTGCATAAGAATTAAATCCATGATCTTGGCCTCAGTATGTTTTAACCAACAGCTACAGATTATTTATGGATGATTTAATCATAAACAGTAAATTGCCTTTGAAAGATATCTGGAAAGGGATAAAAAATATACCTGGGATTATACCAACTGATAGATCTGAAGATTTATTAAGCCCTGTTGAAAATCCAAATACAACCAAGTTGACTCAAACCTAGAAACTGTCAGCATCTTTTTTGTTGATGGTGGTGTTGGTGGTGATGATAGTGTTTTTCTCTTTTAGATTTTAAGCTTACTTTCCCAAGATTTATGACTTTTGTAGGTCTCTTTTGGTCTCACCAATGTTGTAAATAAATTTTTATGTTGTATTTTTCTTTGAAGACAAAGGAGAGAATGAATAATTCTTATCTACTTAGTTAATTGCTTATAATTATCAGTTTGTAAATCTATCCTTCTAAGTATACTGTAGGCTTGTTGATAGTGCAGATCAGTTCTTCTTGGTAATTGTGGGCCCAGAAATTCAGTAACAAACAAATAGCCACTCATTGTTATGTTTGAATATAAATGAAAATGTCATCAAATGTCATCTTGCTTTATTGGGAGTTATCAATTATATTATTTTGAAAGCTACCTTTGGTCTTATCTGTATTTATAATCACTAGGGATTCTTAATGTCCAATTGTTCAGGACAATGATGAGAAAGTAAACGCTAGCCACCCAGGCCCTGAAGTAACAATAGTTACTGAAAAATGTCAAAAGGAGTAGAATATTTTTTGATTTGAAGTATAATTTTACATTTTCTTGGTTACTGATGGGTTTGTGTATTAAACAAGATTCTCCCTTGGGAATTGTGTAGGATAAAGTCCTGTTGTCCCCTGTCAATATCTTGTTTATTTAACTGTGTGAATCCAATTCTCTTAATCCTAAATCTTCTTTTAGTGTCCATGTTCAATTAAACTGTAACATGTTAACTACTACTAGACATATGATAGTTTCACTTTGCTGTTGCATTAGCTACTTAAAAAATTTCATGACCCAAGTTATTGGTAGTATTAAAGAATATAACTTAAAAAGCTAGTAAGTACACAAAATTCTGCAAATACTGATTTGTTCTCATGATATAAAATAACATTTTTTGTTCTTTATACCTTACATTTTAGAACAAATTAAAAAATTGAATTCTGAGAGTATAAAAGGGCAGAGAAGCAAATCAGATGGTAATTGACATGTACTCTCAAGTAATAGCTACGAAAGGGTATGTCATTTATATGTTTGAATTTTAAAAAATTATTTTGGTATGCATGTTCAGCTCATTTTTAACATGAATGTGCTTTTCGATATGTAAATCTAACGTCTAATATCTCACAATTAACAAAAGCACAGTATAGAGAGTAGAAAATGCAGTCTATGTGTTCAGTAGTTTCAGAACTTGTTCAGTGGGAAAATCACTTTAAAGGTTTGGCTTTAATTTCATGAGAAAGGCATCTATATTGAAGTAGTATGCAGCTGAGGTCCTCTAGTGTCACAGCTGCATATGGCACCAGTTTTTTGTGAATTGTGTGAGAAACAGACAAGAACAAGAGAAGCTACTCTAAAATTGACTTGTAGAGCCAAATGAGTTCATAAAACTAGGTTTACATTTTGCTAATCTCAGGGAATGTTTCTCTTTGTTTTTAAGGGGGAAGATTTTGTTTTCTTTCATATGCACATATTTATCAATGTAATTGTGCTTTTACATAAAATCCTTGCCTCTATAACTCTTGATAAGTTACAAATAATTTTTTTTAAGTTTGGGATATTGCCATTTATACAGTTAATTTCTTGAAGATGTTTATGAAAACTCTGTTTATCCTGAATTATGCTTGTTTCACACATTCCCTATTTGTTTAAGACTCAGTGATATGGCACTTTAATATGGGATAAATTATTTGATAAAAAGGAATAGTTTACAGTCAATTTAAATAGCATTCTTTATAAATAGTAACCCAATAACCCTCATTGCTTCTTTTTTACACACATTATGGGTAATATCAGCTTACTCCTTTACTTCAAAATATGACTGACAACCAGGGACTGGATTACCAGGTGTTTGAGGCAAAAAAAAAAAAAAAAAAAAAATAGTTCAAGAAAAACAGAGCCTGGAGATGGGGTGGAGAGGGGGTACTCACCACAGAGGAAATGAAGATAACACTCTTTTTTCCAGAATTAAAAGAGGTCTAATTCTTCTCAGAGAGACTCAAAGGAATGATATATCCATAACCAAAGAACAGTATCTATCGACAAGGAGCAGCTAGGGGACATAATAGAAATCCTGGAAATTAATGGTTTAGATTTCCCTCTCTCTCTCTCTGTCTCTCTCTCTCTCTCTTTTGATCTCTCTCTACTGGAATTAAGTTATATAATAGATAGGACTAAAGACTACACTCTTAAAACAGAAAGTTAATACAACAGGATGACTGTAGTCAATAATAATTGTACATCTTAAAATAACTGAAAGTACAATTGAATTTTTTATAACCCAAAGGATAAATACTTGAGGGGAGGGACACCCCATTTTACATGCTGTGATTATTACTCATTTCATGCCTGTATCCAAACTCATGTACCTCATAAATATATATACTTACTATGTACTCAAAAAATTAAATTAAAAAAAATAGTTCCAGTTATCATCTGCCTACTAAGAGTTCCAACTTAGAGAAAAAAAAGTAAATAGTGAAAGATGTAACAAATCGAATTTTCCTTGTTAATGTTTCTGTGTTAATGGAACATGTGAGTCTGTAAATTAAAAGGGCATGCTTAATGCTGACTGGCACAAACATACCCACATTAGACATATTGGGCTGAAATTTTATAACTCTAGGGATAAAGTAAAAATAATCCTCAATACTTCCCAGGAAAGAGTAACAGGATGTCTACAACAAAGTTGGAATCAGACTGATAGTAGCCTTCTCGCCATTAATAAAGAATGCTGTAAGACAATGGAGTAATTCTTTCCAAGTTTAAAGGCAAGAATAAGATATTTTCAGATGCGCTGTGCATGAAAATATCCTACTCATGCTCCCTGTATGAAACAATTTCTCAAGATGTCTTATAGCTAAACAAAAAAGAAATTTAAAAATAGTATGATATATAAAAATTATAGTAGCTGATGATAATGTTCATAAATAGAGTTATAAAATTATGGTATCTATTAAATCTTGATGACTGAGACATTTTCTCTTGACAGCTAGGGTTTAAGTGGCCTAGGTTTGTATTTCCTTCTGTGCTTAGTTCTACAGTAAATATTTATTAATCATTATTATCATGTGGCAATGTGCCAGTCACTTCCCATCTTTCTCAGAGTAAAAGTCCAAAGGTCTTACAGTGGCCTAAAGGGCCTTTCGTCATCTGGGTCATCTGACTCTTAGCTACCTCTCTGAGCTTATCTCCTGTCACTTTATTCTTTGCTCATTCTACTGCATGCACTGAATACACTTTTGTGAGCTGCTGACTTTATACCAGTTCAGGAGTTGCTTGCTGTGACCTCTGCCTGAATCATACATTTTCTAGAGACCTACCTGTCTTTTTCACTTCTTTTAGATTTCTATGTAAGTGTCACCTTCTCAGTGAGGCCTTCCCTGAACACATTATCTGTCTTCCCTACTTTATTTTTTTCTTCATTTAATCACTACACATCACGTTATCTATTTACTTATTTGTTTCACCTTCCAGCAAGGAGTGTAGGTTTCCTTTATCCCACTTATAATTTGATAGTCTAAAAACAATATAACGAATGCAGATAAGGAATTGGGGAAGAAAAATGGAGAAGTTGTGAAATATGTCAACTGTATCCTCTTGCAGAGTGAAGAGTTACTTATATTAAGTAAAAGTCTTACCACCAGAAGAATCGAAAACTAACTGCTGATGATTATTTGATAATGTAAAATAAAATTTGATAATGTAAAACAATGTAACTAATAAAAAGGAGTTGAGGAAGAAAATAGAAAAGTTGTGAAAATACATCAACTATATCCTCTTGCATAGTGAAGAGTTAGTAAGTAAGTAAAAATCTAATCACCAGAAGGATTGAAAACAAAAACTGCTGATTCCCTCTGGAAAGTCAAACTAGGATAATAGAGGCAAATTTTAGCTTTGGTCTCTGGTTATTTCTTTTGGTTTTAATTTAGGAGAGAGAATCAGGTTGCAACAATTATTTTTGTAAAAATTTTATTCAATTTAGTATTTTTTAGAGTCAGGTTTATTAAGGTATAATACCTTAATGTTTACCCTGTTTAGTGTAAACTTTAATGAGTTTGATAAACAAAGTTATGTAACCGTCATCAAAATCAAGGATAGAACAGTTCCCTCATGCCACAAAATTTTCTCATACTCTTTTGTAGTCCACCTGCCCCCCACCCAAGCCCATGGCAATCTGTTAGTCCATTTTTTAACTTTTAACCTATGTCTTTTATTTAGTGTAGGTTTCTCATAGACTGAGTATAGCTGAGTTTAGATTCTTATCAAATCTGACAATCCTTATGACTTAATTGGTGAGTTGAGACCATTTGTACTTAATGTAACTATTGCTGTATCTGGATTAAAATCTGTTAGTCATTTTCTATTTGTTCTGTTCTTTTTTCCTTTTATTCTGCCTGTTTGTGGATTGAATATTTTTTTATGATTCCATTTTAGCTCTACTATTGGTTTTAAAAATTATGTTTAGTGGCTATCTGCAAACACGAATTTAATTTTAGAAAAATTTAAAAAATGGATAGAAAGGAAAATCTATACCAAAATGTTAATATTGTAGGTATGAGGAAATTTTCCATATGAACAATTTTTGATTAAAACATTAGAGGATAATTAATAAAGCTAGGTTAATTTCTATGTGAGTATTACATTTGTCATACTCTTTTCTGAGATTTGAACTTCTCAAAAAGAAAAGAAATGTTGACAGGAAAAAGTTTTAATGCAGACACCAATGTCTGCAAATGAACAATCCATACTTTATAAAGATGTAATGATAAAAATTAAAACATGTTCCAAATACGACTGCCAAGTAGCAGTATTTAACCAAATACAGTGCCTGTTTCCTGGTAATTTACATGAATAGACTTGCAAATTGGAAAAAACATTAGGGAGATGGATGGTGAGAGAGAGGAGGGAAAAACTGGAGGATGTATGTGTGAAGGATGATCTGTACATAATAGGATAAGAATTAAAGAGAAATGTTTGCTAAATCATAAATGACCAGAGATTGCTTTATAGGTTGAATATGGAAAATAAGCTAGTGTTGTATACCATATAATATATTGTTACTACTTTTTTTGAGGGGCTTAGGTATTTTGTATTGAGCAAAATAGTTGTTAGTGACTTAGTTCTGCCATATACCTGAAACTTAACCTGATAATTTGGCAAAGCCAACCTGCTATAGGTTAGTTGCACTCACCATCAAAATTAAAGCCTTTTCCTGGAAGGACCAAATACTGCTATTACAGTAGCCTTTAGGAAACTGTAGGATCTTTGTCAGATCAATTCTGTTATAATCAGAAAATCTAAAATATGTAGAAGTAGATATTTTAGAAAATATATAGGTTTTATTTTCTCAGAATAAAAGAGGAGCAATAAAAAATAAAACTTTTTGAATATTTTCAGTAGGTCACATTTCACTTGTTAAAACAAGTTATTTATTTGCTTTGTAATTGAACTTTGACTTTTTGTTTTCTTTGTAGCTCTTCAATGGTTTTGTGCATAGCATTTGAGGTTCTTCAGGGCTTGCAGTATATGAACAAACATGGTATAGTACACAGAGCATTGTCTCCTCATAATATCCTGTTGGACCGAAAGGTAATTGTTAAATCATGTAATAAATATTTGTATATCGTTTGAAATTGGAAGCAACTGGGATCAGGGCTACTCAGTCAGAAGAACAATAGAATCAGAATATGTTTTAAGAATACTCATAATGAAAAGACTATATGAAAGTGATTGTGGTTTTTGAAAAAAGAATCCTTAAATTATTTAATCTGTATATCTTTCACATGGATTATTTTCCCCACAAGACTCATTTTCTAACTTTATGGTTTTTTTCATTTTACTCTTATTTCTAAAGCCTTGTGGCTTCCCAGTATACTCCTCCTCTTAATTTATTTTTGTTTTTAAGAAAATGGCTCTTTTTGCTAGAATGTTATTCATATAAACCAACTGCATTGTGTTTTCTCTGTTTTTCTTCTGCCTTCTTTCCTCTTCTATTTATCTCCTTATTTACCAGCTGTTCATACCTACCTCCTTTTACTATTGAAGTGCTGTTTCTCTACTGGAAATCTTATGGGGCATTAAGAAGAAGCTTGTAAACTCTTCAGAGAGAATTATGGTATCAAGGTTGTATATTTTCAGGAATAATTGTAATTTTATTCCTTTTCATAAAATATATAAAAACATATTGGAGGAAATTTTTTCATGGGCATTATTTACTGTATTAGTAGGATTATCCTTGTTCTCTGGTTCTTTTCCCAAATCAATACTTGGGAGGCTGAGATGAGAACATTGCTTGAGCCCAGGAGTTTGAGGCTGCAGTGAGCTATGATCACACCACTGCACTCCAGCCTGGGTGACAGAGTGAGACCCTGTCTCTAAAAAACAAACACACAAACACAAACACAGAAAAGCGTACTCATTAATTTTAGATTTATGGCAGTAAAGAATCATTGCCGTATCAATCTAAGCTGTTTTTAAATATAAATATTTTATAATGCTTGGAAATAATGTTTGTGAGAAGACAAACCAATTTTAAGATCAACTTAATATTTAAAGCCTTATAGATTAAAAGGGAAAAAAACTTAAAAGATATGAAATTATATTTATCATTTATTAAGAGCCTTATACTTATGATAGTTATTTTTGTTCTCAAACAATATAAAAAATCATTGGAAATCTAGCAGATTCACCAAAATCTTGATGAGTTTTGAACTGATATTTTCAAGTTAAGTTTTCCTATTTCACAGTTAAATTATAAATATAAATGGACTTGCAACTCCATGGAGAAAAATTTGCTCTGTGAAACTTACCATAAACCATTCTAACCAAAGTTTCAAGACAGATGAGAACATTTTTGCCTCTTTGTTTTGTGAAATAACTAGACAATGTAACAGCAAAAATATTAAAGAAACATGTCATTTGTCATTTTGAGATATATATGTGTACATATGCATATATACATATTTAATGAGTCTAAAGCAGACTATTGGCAGATAGTTTTTTATAAAATTGTGTTTTTTTAAAATCTTCTATAGTGGTATTTTGATAAAATATTGTTATATAATGGTTTCTTTAGGTATAAAATGTATAATAATTTTCCTTGCCCATTATAATAAAATATTTGATAGTGTTTTTTCTCTTTACTATTGTAGGGACATATTAAATTGGCTAAATTTGGACTTTATCACATGACAGCTCATGGTGATGATGTTGATTTCCCAATAGGGTAAGGATATGTTTTCCTCTATTTTGAGTTTCTTTTTAAATTTTGTAATCTTTGGTAACATGTATATTTTGTTAATTATATTTGATATTCCTTTTTGACATGAAAACAGCTTTTTTAAAATTAATGCATCTCAATTTTCCATATACTTTTAAAATGAGTAGACAATGAGTTTTTCCCAGCATCCTATAGATCCTTGATGTTGATCATTCATTGAATTGACAGAGAGGCTAGCAGTATTGACATCCTTTACATTATAATATTTCCTAATTATCTGTATGTCATTCAGAATCAAATCAATTCAAGGCAAGAAGGATGACTAGATTCTCAATTAATGATAATGTGTGTGCATCAAGAGACTGAAAAACATCACTCACATTATTTTCGATTTAATGTTTTATGTTTAATTCCCTTTTCTCTAAGATATAATTATATATTAAGACTCAAGTTGAGTCATTGTGGATATTAGAGATAGAGATAAATTCCATACCTGAAAGTCTATGTTTAAGTTCAGAAAGGTTTATTTAATCACTTCTGTTATGGAATTGCAGATGTATGTTGCCATCCACAAAAGAAATGGAAGGTCGTTTCGTGCATATTCAAGTAGATGTTGTTTTTTTTTTCTTTTTGAGACGGAGTCTCACTCTGTCGCCCAGGCCGGAGCGCAGTGGCCAGATCTCAGCTCACTGCAAGCTCCACCTCCCAGGTTTACGCCATTCTCCTGCCTCAGCCTCCCGAGTAGCTGGGACTACAGGTGCCCGCCACCTCGCCTGGCTAGTTTTTTTTGTATTTTTTTAGTAGAGATGGGGTTTTACCGTGTTAGCCAGGATGGTCTCAATCTCCTGACCTGGTGATCTGCCCGTCTCAGCGTCCCAAAGTGCTGGGATTACAGGCTGGAGCCACTGCGCCCGGCCTCAAGTAGATGTTTTTGATACAGATTTTTGTGTTATATTTGTGTGGCTGCTTTTAGACATTTTCAGAATTATTTTCTTTTTTGAAGATTAAGTTGAGATTGTTTTAGATAAAATAGTTACAAAAATAGTATAAAGAATTCCTCTATACGTATCTTCATCAGTTTCTCCAAATGTTAACATTTCAGTACATTTGCTTTTTCTCTGTTTTCTTCTCTAAGCATATATGTGTGTATGTGTATAATGATTGTTTTTTATAATCACTTAAAAGTAATTAATGTTATGTAATAACACTTTACCTCTAAGTACTTCCATTTGTATTTTCTAAAAGAAGGACTTTGTTTTTTTACATGACCTCAGAACAGTTGTCAAAACAAGGAAACTAAACTTGATGCAGTATTATTATCTAACCTAGAGACCTTAATCATATTTTTTCAATTGTAGTGTGGCTGTTTTTGATAGTATCCATTTGTGTTTTCCTCTTTGGGCTTCCTAAAATAAGTTTTATCACACCGTTACTGAGAATTGTGATATAAAGTCATGGAGTGTGTTTTTCAAACAGAATGTTACTTAAAAACTTAATATAATTTTTTTAAAAGCCAGCCTCATATATAACTTGCCCTTTTTTCTTTATAACTCAAATTATAGGTTTCTTAACTAAACTTTTCGTTAAGTTTATAGCTGTGTCTTATTATTAAGACATAGATAATAAACTTAAACTTTATTCAGTGAGGAAACATTTATTGAGCAATTTCTCTTCTGCCTGTTTGTTTTACAAAAATAAATAAGATAGTTTTCTCTCCTCAAGAAGCTCATTGTTTAGTGAGAGAATTTTCTGTTCTGATGGGCTACTTATTAAGGTACAGAAATTCATAGTCTTACAGTTTTGTGTGTTGAAAACTTATAGGCAAAAACCAATTCTTGTTTCATAAGCATGAAAATGGTATTTTGCAAAGACAGTCTACAATTCCTTATTTGTTCAAAAAAGCCCTTTCGAATATGAAAGGGGTTTTTTTATTCAACTTATATTTGAATGTAAGTTTTTAGTGAGGCTCTAGCTCCTTTGTCATGTATGATAAATGCCTTTCAAGGTGACTTTTAAGTAGCTGTAGTACAAATGATTGCTGCTACTGCTTTTGTCTAAATCAATTTGTGTAAGAAAGAAATCCAAAAACTTAAAAATTACTTTAAGTTTTTTATTTTTATTTAAAGGTACTTTAGGTTTCAGTGATGAATCGAAGAAAGGAGGTGATTTTTCTTAAAGCATATCAAGTAAGAGCTACACTTGAATTTAAAATGCTTGGATAGAATTGGTCTTGTGTTACCATTTGGTCTGGCTTGCTTTGAAGTCTTAGACCCAAAGGGTCTTACCAGAAAATATCAAAGAGCAAAATGTGAAACATTAGCCAGGAAAAATAAAGTGATCAAACAGCTAAGGCATGAAAGAAAATATTTACACCAGAAGAAGCTTGCAGTTGATTCAAAAGACAAATATTAAGGAACAACAAAGTAAAATGTTACCATCTGTTTCAAAATACTGTAAAGAGTTGGAAATCGGGCATTCATTTCAGTTGGCCAGTAGCTTAATACCTTGTTAAAACATCAAACAGATGATGAAAGCCACTTTATTTACCTCATCAGTCATACTCACAGCAAAGTTCTGGTAATTGTCTTTGAGTGTTAAAATGCTATGATACAGAAGAGAAGGTTGTTGAAAAAAGATGACCTACATTAAATAATTCTAGGGCTTATTATTTTTTAATAGTTTTCCTATGATTAAAAGGGAAACTAAAATATTTGAAACAAAGTTTATCTCTGTCCTGTCAGAAGTTTTTGATATAACAGTGTACCTATAGTTTTGCTTGATTTTTCATTATTATCATTTTTCAGTTAGATGTGCTGGAAATCAGGAATAAAGATGAACACTGACTTCTGGATATAGTGTGGTGATGATAAAAGTACACCATTGCATTTGTATTAAATTTTTCATTCTTATTAAATGTCTTTATAGATTCACTAACATTTATTACAGCTTTATGAGGTAGGCAGTAATATTCCAGTTTTACAGATGAAGAAACATAAATCACATATAGAATATGTGGGAGAACTGAAATTAGAACACAGGTATTATAACATCTAGTATAGTGCTGCTTCCACTAGACTTCAGCTGTTTCTAGAGGTATCACACATTCATTTAGAAGAGCAATATCATCATCTTAGGGTAAAATAACACAATACAAATTTGTATATGAGAGAAATACACAAGCAAATCATAAGAAGATACTGGTATCACATCATCATTCTATTAAAAAGAAAAAGGAGTTAAAAACCAAATTTACCCATTTGAATTTAAGTCATAATCCCTGACTTAATTGACTTGTATTTTGAAAGTACAAGTACTAGCATTGATAGTTTGAGGAGGTTGTAGAAAAGATAGGAAGAAAAACAGAAATAATATTTGAATGTCTACTTAATATACATTACATAGATGAAACATATATTTAAATATATTTTGATTATAATCATCATTGTAAGAGGACATAATTTAACTGGTTTTAAAATCTAGATTGTGGGTGCTCATGAGTAAATCTGACAATAAATGAAGAAGGGGCATGCACATATGTAATACGTATGGCAAAATTTCACTCCATCTCTCGTCTAAAACTGTTCTTATTCCTTTTATTTCTAGGAACTGGGATTCAAATTTAGCAATTGCTCCTATGTGTAATTCTTATTTACTACCTGCTTTTTAAATTGTCATTTGTAAGGCCATCCTAATGGGCATTTTTGATAGGAATTTTTTTTTTTTAAGGAAAACTATACTGAGTATATCCTCTATTTAAGTCTCATTGGTAGTTGTAGAGGATTTATAAAAAGATACGCAAGTGCCCTCAGGTATATAGTTCTTTGTTTTCTAATTGAGATGGGAGGTTAAATTTTTGTACATGAAATATATAGTGTATAAAACAAACATGTATAGCATCATACCATGTATAGCTTTTATAAGATATAGAACAGGCAAAATGAGTACTTTATAGAATCAAATCAGGTATTGATGGCAGTGGCGGCCTGTTTGGAATGGGCACTACCACGATGCCGGCAACTACCAAGTTGGTGCTGCAGACCTGGGCTTCCCGGTGCTCTTGGGGGCTGGAAGCAGACAGGAGCCCTGCTCTCCCAGGTGCAGCTGTAGGCTCAGAAATGTCTATTCCCACTGCCTGACCCCTCCCTGCTCCCTGTACCCACTCTGATCTTGGAGGGAGGTCGGGGCCAAGCCCAGGTGCTGTTGGACCCCGGCTGGGTGTGTGCACACTCGAGGCAGCACTGACACTCCAGCCCCCTGCTGCCTTGACCCCCTGTGGACTTTGGACACCAACAGGCGAGGGAGAGAGTCTGAAGAGGGGCTGAGGGCAGCTCAGCGCTGGCCTGCAGGCGCTTCTTGGCACAAATAGCCTGGGTACCATGAAGAGCGACAGGTATCAGACAGGTTCCTGGGTAGAAGGGGGCAGGTCCCTGGTGAAGCCCTGCCTTCAAGCCGTTGAGGGACTGAAGCCTGGGAGACGGGCTGCCAGTCCCGTGGACCTGAGTGGGAACTTGTGGTGCTTTTTCTGGGCCCACCCATGGCTGCCCATGGACCAATGGATGTGCACTTCTTCCCTCTGAGGACCATAACAACCCTGGACTCAGCCAGACTTGAGCAGATGATGGATGGCCAGCTGCAGAGAGCAACTACCCACCCCAGGGTCTTCTCTCTGCTGAGGGCTGAACACTCATAGGGACGCCCCACCTGAGGGGAGAAGCTATCCACCCTAGGGTCTCCTCTCAGCTGAGGGCTGAACACTCATCGGGACACCCTGCCTGTGGAGAGGAAGTACCCACTGTGGGTCTCCTTAGGTGTTCTATAGCTGGATAAATCTCTTCAGCTTGCTCACCCTCCACTTGTCTGTGTACCTTATTTCTGGATGCAGGACAAGAATTTGGGACCTGCCAAATGGCAGAGCTAAAACAGCTATAACAAACAGGGCTGAAACAACCCCTTGCCTGCCACAATGCGGGTGGCAAGGCAAGAAGACAGAAGGAGAGAGGAGCTGCAGCCCTTTGGGGATCCCAGACCTGGGAGCTTTCTGAGCCAGGGCTATGACACTCTCTTTGGGGCTCTGCAGTTCCTGACATCTCCAAGTTTCCGTGCACAACCATGTTCCCTGGTGCCAGCCATGGAAGCTGCTTGCAACACACGTGGTCCAACCACAGCCTTGCAGGGAGCCAGCGCCGTGTGAGCACCTGGACCTGCCCACTGTGCCACAGCCAGTATGCCTGGCTGTGCATGGTGACCAGACCCCACACTCACTCATAACCCCTTGCCACTCCATGCCTGGCTCTCCCTTGGCCAGCATGGCATCCAGGCCAGTAGCACAAGCTGAGCACAGCCTGCCAGTCCAAGTGGATGGAACGAGCCCAGTGGGTCCAAGCAAAACTCAGACAAAGGCACCACTGGCCACAGAAGTTTCCATCTGACAAAGTGACACCACAAAATCCCGTGATAGTATATGTTCCTTTATGGAAAAAATATAAATCTTTTTGAGAGACATTAAAGAAGACATAAATAAATATGGAGATACCATGTTTATAGATTGTTAGGGTCAGTATTGTTAAGATGTTAGTTCTCTACAACCTGTCTTTATATCTTATCTATTTTCAATAAAAATTCAACTGTATGTGAAAGAGAAAATACTTGGCAAGATAGTTTTAAAATGTATATAGAGAAGAACAAACACCCACAAAGAGCCCACATTTTCCCAAAGAGAAGCTAAAAGGTACGTATGTTTTGAGAGGTCTTAACAATTATCAGTAATTATTTAATAAAATACATTTTATGTGAAAATATTTTATTTAAAATAGTGTAATAGTATACTCTTAGGCAAATTGACCAAATGAACAGATGAAGGAGCCAAGAAACAAATCTCTGTACGTGTGGAGATTTGATTTAGTATACAGCTGGCACTGCAGACTAGTTGGGGAGAAAGAGGTTTCAATAAAGGGAACAGGGCTCAATTGCTTATTTATGTAGGAAAATAAGTTGTACTTTGTCTGACATCATATGAAAAATGAATTCTAGATGGATCAAGAAACTTAAATATAAAAGGCTAAACTGAAACTTTGAGAAAATTAACAGATTATTTTGACAAAATCATTAAGTATAAGGAAAAAAGTTTAATTCACCTGAAAGATAAGAACTTCTTATTCATAAACAGATACCATAAAGAGAAAGAAAAGACAAAACCACAAAGTGGTAGAAAATATTTCGAGTCATAATTACTGAAGAAGACATTAGTGTCTGGAATTAAAGAAAAAATGTGCAGTAAAAGATTATCATAGAAAGCCTAAGACTGCTATCCTTAGAAACTAAGTCCTGCTAGCAATGTTTGCCCTTGGCTGTTGCCTTGAAACTTGGATTGCAGAAATGTTCCCATGGATCCCTAACTGCTGAGGCTAGTTTACTGTGCTTGTAAACAACCAAAGTGGTTTATGCTGAACACTTGCTTTCCTTCTTGAGTTCTTGAATTTTTGTACATGCCAGGCAGAGAGTGCCTGTGTGACAAGTCCCAAATAAAATCCTTGGATTTTCAATGGGCTTCTCTGGCCAGAAACATCACATAACATTTGTTCTTCAAGATTGGAAAGAAGTTCAAAAAAAAAAAAAAGAAAGAAAAGAAAACTAAAGATACATCACATACATGGTGCTACATTTTTGTTGCTGGAAGAAGAATGTATTCTATGTGATCCCTGATAGGAGGGAGAGAGCATAAGGAAGCCTCTATATAGGTTCCTTGAGACTCCCTCTCTGTCTTTGTCCCTTGTGATTCAGCTATGCCCTTACTGTGTCACTGTAATAAATCTTACAAGACTTACTTGCTAAGTCTTGTAAGTCTTTGTAGTGAATTTTTAAACATGAAAGTGGTCTTGGGGACCCCAAAATAACTAGAGAAATAAGCAAAAGACTTGAATGGGCATATCACACAATAATAAACCCAAATGACTAATAAACATGTGAACATTTGCCTCAATGTCATTAATTTTCAAGGAAATGCAAAGTAAAACCACAATAGATTTTTATATACCAGATTGTTAAACATTAAAAAGTCTGTCAAATATCAAGTGTTGGTGAAGAAGTAAAACAATGGGAATAGTCATTCACTGCTGGCAAGTGTATAGATTGGTATAACTCCTTTTGAAAAACATTTGGCATTGTTTAATGAAGTAGAAAGTGCACATATCCTATGGCTTAGAAGTTTGGTTCTAGGTTGTTAACATTGGGAACCTTTTGCAGATGTATACCATACATGGCATTCTGTGCAATGTTGTTCATAATATTAATAATAAAAAGCAGGAAACAGCTTAAATGTCATTGCTATTTGAATGTATAAATTATGATATATTCGTATAATAGAAAAAAGAATTTAATGGATACAGCTTCATGCAACAATATAGATAATCTTGATTGAAAAAGCAAAAGAATACAGTCATCCTAATTCCAGTATTATAAAGTTCAGAGATATGCTTGACTAAACAGTACATTTTTTAGGGATACAAACATGGTAAAACCATCAGGAAATGGAAGAGAATGACAAACACAAAAATTCCAGGTATCTTCTCCTCTGGAGGAACAGGAATGGAGATACAATCAGGGAGAAGCACAAAGGGACTTTCAGTGATAATTTTATGTTCTTCACTTAAACTGCTTCTTGGTACATGGGTGTTCATTGAAGCTTTCTTCTTTATACCTTATCCATATTTAAGAGGCAGTGTTTTGCATTTATTCAATATTTGCTAAACCAGTTTTCAAAAGCCTTTTATGTCAGTGAAGTTGAGAGGAAATAGGCACTGTCATGTATTACTTATGACAATATAAATCAATATAACCTCTCCAAAGGGCAACTTGGTGTGATAAGTCAAAATTTAAAATGCACATACCGTATGATCTTGGAGTGCCACTTCTAAGAATATATCTGTCATTCATATGCATATACTTGTGGGATATGTAATAGTCATAATATATTCATCTCATTATTGGTAATAGCAAAAGAATGGAAGTTCCAAAATGTTTTTGTTTTGTCAAATTAAGAGCGTCAATGAAATTATTGGCAGTTTTCAAAAAGAATGAGAAAACTCTATACTTGTGTTTTTAAAGAACAATCTCTAAAATATACTTTAAGTGGAAAAAGGGTACATAGCAATATATATAGTGTTTTACCATGTGGGGCAGAGGTGATGAGTGGACAAAGTTATATATACATAAATATGTCAGGGTGACAGGGGTATAGAGATAGGAGTTTTACTTTTCAATTTATATCTTTTTATAGCATTAACATTCTTACTACTAAAAGTAATAAATACTTTTTTTAAGAGATAAAATGCGCTTTAAATAGTAATTCAGTATTAAGGGAAGATAGGCAATAAGAGGGAAGGAAAAACATTTGGAAGCCAGAGAGAAGCAAATAAAAGAGTTAATGCTGGAGGGAAACATGAGGGTTTTAAAACTGTTTGAGACTTGTGTATATTTACTCTTGATTCCTTGACATTGAAGGTCTGTATTATAATGGTTAGTTTAGAATGCTTTCTAGCAACAGTTGTTAATTTAATTGCATGGGACTTTTACATAGATCTTACCACACTGATTGTAAAAATGTACTATTGCTTCTTTCCCTGTTGTAATTATTCATTATTTTAATGTGTCATTACAGGTATCCCTCATACTTGGCCCCTGAGGTAATTGCACAGGGAATTTTCAAAACCACTGATCACATGCCAAGTAAAAAACCATTGCCTTCTGGCCCCAAATCAGATGTATGGTCTCTTGGAATCATTTTATTTGAGCTTTGTGTGGTATGTATAAAGAAATATTAATATAATAAAAAGAAATTGTGCATTTATTGGAATAATCTTTTGGAGAGGAAAGTTAATAATAATATGTTTTTGCTGTACAAATTGATTACATATGAGGAGAAAAGGCTTAATTTGGCTTAATCATGTTTGATAATTAATTTCATATATTTTTTGGCATCTCTAGAAACATACTTTTACTAAGTGTGAATGTAAATGTTACCAGATGTGTATTATTTTGGTATCTCTGTAATGTGTATATTTTTACAAAGTTAAGATGTTTATATTAAGTTATATAAGATATATGGAGTACCATTAAAAGTTTAACAAGATATTGAAGTCAAAACCATGTTTTTGGAAGATTGATATGACAATAATGTAAGATTGAGAAGAATAGCAGTTTTTTTTCAATGATCTCTACCTGTAGTTCTGATTTGATAAATGTTTAAGAACATTTTTGCTTCTCTATTAAAAAAAATCAAAGCATCTCTCTTTTTTCTATAAACACCAGATAATCTTAAGCCTTTTCCTTCTAAGTTTATTTAAATGATCATATAAGCTTAATTTGTTTATGATAAGAGGAATATAATTATAGCCAACATTAGTGAAGCATTCTGTGTTATGTAACCCTCACCATAACCTGTGGTATATATACAGTTAATATTTTAATTTTACAGATGAGAAAAGTGAGACTTCAGATGGTTAAGTAGTTTGCCCAATTTATGTAACTATTTGGTGGTGGGAGAGTCCAATTTGGCACACATTCATTGCTCAACTCATAAATGCTGAAGGCATAAGTGTTTAACTCCAGACCTTATATCAAGGAGCCTCCTGAGACAGACTAATAAGGAAATAATTAAAATATAATGTGTGCATCTTAAAATATACCAGGTGCTGTAGGAGCATGAAGGATGGCTGTGTGAAGTTATTGTGGTAAGAGAGTGTTATGAAATTTTTTAATGGAGAAACAGGCTACCTGGATCATAATATTTAAGTAAGAATTAGCTTGGTAGATGAAAGGGTATAATCAGTCTTACCCAGGGGACATCTTGCTCTCAATAAAGTAAGACTCCACGTGGCCTGGAATACCTCTAGATATCCAGGTATGTGTTGATCTCAAAAGTGAACAATGCTTACATCAAACTAGAATATAATGACCCTTAGATGTATGAAATGTTTAAATGATACATATTATGCAACACTTTCTAAAATGTTATTTCACCTGTAATTTTTCTTTAGTGGAGCTGACTTTAAAAATCCAATAAAACTTTTGGAGATAAATGGAGATGCCTGATAAAATCAGTTTCAGCTATAAGGGGAGAAAAATACCTTCCTAGAAGAAACATGTAAATATTAACACAAATTTCTTTTCTCATTTTATTTAGGGAAGAAAATTATTTCAGAGCTTGGATATTTCTGAAAGACTAAAATTTTTGCTTACTTTGGGTAAGTGTCATATAATTGCTTATCTTTCAGATATAAATATAACTTAGTAACTGTTAGTAATCATGCACATTGAGGATATGTTCTTTTGAAATAGTGAGGACACTGAAATATACCCCTTTTACTCAAGTTGCTAATGATCAGTGGTAATGATCAGCAGAACAGCATATGAGGTCCCTTCTAAAACATTACAGCAGAAATGTCTTTATTCTATGAGGAATTTTAACCTAGATGGAAATAATCTTAGCTTTATGATCTAGCCAAGTAAATTAACTTGTGAAATCAAAATATGAGAATATAAAATTGTATTTCTGTAGCAGTTTACCTTCGGACAATGTATCTTAACTTTTGGGCTATCTTTCTATTTGATGAATCATGTACAAATAACAACTCAAGAAGAATATTGATTTTTTCCATATAAAAGGCTCATACAAATTTTCATGTGTGTGGATCCAAACATGTATAATTCAAATTAATAAAAATTTATGTAATCTACTTTAGAGTGGAATTAATTAAGCACGTTTGGTAATTAAGGAGAGAAAAACAGTGATAGAACACTTTATGCAAAAGAGTGACAGATTAGTATCCAAGTTAAAAAGATTTACAAATAAGAATATGTACAGAAAAGTATTAGTGAACATTAAATAATAATGAGTTATAAATAAATTTGCAAAAGTTTTACCAGGTTTACCACATTTAATTACAAAGATTGATACTACAGCTATTAAGAAGCCTTGGAGATTCTTAAATATGGTCTGTAATCTAAACTTATACTTTAAATTCCCAAATCAATGTAAGTACATTTTCCAAATTATGTATAATAAAAATAAATTAGTCTTGTAATCATAAAAACAAATCTACAAAGCCTTCTTAAAAAGCGCTGTTTATGTACAGTCATTTCTTGAAGAGGATTGGTTCTAGCACCCCCACATGTACCAAAATCCATGTGTACTGAAGTTCCACAGTCGGCCCCACAGAACCCATGTGTATGAAAAGTCGGTCCTCCATACATGCAGATTTCGCATCCACAAATACTGTATTTTCAACCCATGTTTGGTTGGAAACAATCCACAGATAAGTGGCCCTATGCAGTCTAAACCCATGTTGTTCAAGGGTCAACTATGTGTGTCTGCACGTATATATTTAGAGAGAGACAGAGAGAGCTAGAGTATCTTTACCTACCTTGTAAAGGAATTGCTCCTTTATCAAACTGTTTTAAGCTGATATCTTTCAGTGTCAGTTATTCAATTAGTATTTGTCTGAAGCTTTTCATTTTTATCAAAACTTGTAAAGAAATTTAACAAAATGATAAAGTTTTCAGTATTTTAAGTTCCAAAACTGCACTACTGCATTAAAACATTTTTGATCAGTTTATTTTCTGATTTGTTGGATAGATTAGAAAAGTAGCATTTATTCATATAGTTTTTCTGTTTTATAGACTGTGTAGATGACACTTTAATAGTTCTGGCTGAAGAGCATGGTTGTTTGGACATTATAAAGGTTTGTCATTAATCTGGGTCTTAGTCCATTTGTGCTGCTATAAAAAAATACCTGATATTGGGTAACTTATAAAGACAAAAATTTATTTTTCCACAGTTATTGAAACTAGGAAGTCCAAGTTCAAGGCACCAGTATGTTTGGTTTTCTGGTGAGGGCTGCAGTCTTCTGAGAGAGAAACACTGTCCTCACAAGGTGGAAGGGCAAGCGAGGCAATTGCTATGTGAAGTCTCACCTTTATAAGCCTCTTAATGCCATTCACCAGGGGTTGAGCCCTTGTGACCTAATCACTTCTTAAAGGCCTCACCTCTTAATATCATCACATTGGCCATTCAGTTTCAAAGTTCATTAAGCCTGAACTTTGGAGGGGACACATTCAAATCATAGCAATCTGTTCATGAAAATTTATTTTACGCACTTGGGATCCACTTGGAAGCTATTTTAAAGCAATGCTTATTTCTCTTTAAGTATTTGCTTTTTCACAGTGACAAAATTTGTATAAAGTACAAATAAAAACTTTTAACACATCAAAACCTTCTAGCTTAGCAAACGTTTGAATAAAGTATATTTCTAAAATTGATCATTTTAATTAATTATTTTCTCTATTTACCAGGAGCTTCCTGAAACTGTGATAGATCTTTTAAAGAAGTGCCTCACCTTCCATCCTTCTAAGAGGTTGATATTATTTAGAGATTGGGATTACATTGAGATCCTTTACACATAAGCAATTGATTTTTTTCATATTCATTTTAATATAATGGATTAAATAAAGATAATGTACATATGTAGTAGTATATAATTGACATCAGTATCATAACCATGAATGATGTAAGCTTTCGTTTTTTGTGAATAAATGAAAAAGTAATTAAAGTTAAACTATGGTCAGAAAACTGACATATACTAAAGAAGTTACTAGTTCATTTCCAAGCTTTTAAGTAGAATATCAACTAAGACTGTGGAATGTAGGTATTCCTAGACCCAATAATAACATCAGTGAAATGAGAATAAAAGTTTGTTATCAATATGTGTTATAGCAGTGAACTTGGATAAGTGGTGTGATAAACTAACAATTGTTGATAATAAAAAAGGATTTCTTAGAAGTTTCATTAATTGACTTTGACTTGATGATGTCACTACTAGTCATACAGCTATCCCTAAACTCCTTTAGTATATAATAGTGTATATAAATTTGTCTTTAGAAAAACAACTTTATCAAGACGTGTTAGAGAGAAATAGTAGTTTTGTGTGGATGTACCACATTAAGGGACAGGAAGAAAAGCCAAAAGGTATTATTATAATAGCTTGCATATTTATTATTTAATTAAGATATTCAGTAAAGCAGATGAATGTAGTCAGGCTAAAAGTAAACAATGCAAAAGCTTTTATGGAATGATATTTTTGATATATCATGAGGTAAAGTACAACATAAGTAAAAAAAAATCAGTATTTACTCACAGTTATTTGATTGTAATATAAAAGTATGCATCTAGACTCTGCAAAGGAAAGCTGTATTATTTTCTGTGCTAATGAGGTGTTTAAGACTTTCAACCAGTCTCTTGAATGTATGCCATTATTTTAGGAAATTTTTTATGACTTTCATTCATGCTCTGTATTTTAAATGTTCTCAAGGCCAACCCCAAGTGAATTAATGAAGGACAAAGTGTTCAGTGAGGTGTCACCTTTATATACCCCATTTACGAAACCTGCCAGTCTGTTTTCATCTTCTCTGAGATGTGCTGATCTAACTCTGCCTGAGGATATCAGTCAGTTGTGTAAAGGTAATGATAAATTAAAGCATAGAAAATGAGCCTTGTTTTTAAAGGAAGTTTCCTTATCCTACTTTCAGTTTTGAATTTATCAACAATATATATTAGTGGAATCATGGGAATTAAGAGACAATTCTGGAAGTGATTAAAATATAACTGACTGACTGGGTGCGGTGGCTTATGCTTGTAATCCCAGCACTTTGGGAGGTCAAAGAGGGAGGATTGCTTGAGGCCAGGTGTTTGAGACCAGCCTGGTCAATGTAGAGATATCCTGTCTCTACAAAAAAAAAAAAAAAAAAGACAACAAAACAACAACAACAAAAAACAAAGTATACACACACACACACACACACACACACATATACAAATATATATGTATATAGTTAGTCAGAGCCTAACTTGCTTGGATAATATCAGAGCCTAACTTGCTTGGATAATTATCAGAGCCTAACTGAACTGGTGAGGGGAAATAGCAAATTGCAGCTAGCTCTAGCCTTCTGTGTGGTGTTTAAGGTTAACAGAAGCATTCTATAGTCAATCCTGTGATTAGTTCTGAATCTTTAAGTGAGCCTGTGCCTCTAGCCTTTAGACAAGTGCTTCCTTGCCCTTAAGGAGTGGCTAGAATACACGTGAACACACATACATTTGAGCTAACAGTTTATCCTTTATATTTAAGTTACTGATATTCTATATAATTTATTTATAACTGATCTCTAAAAATATTATTATTGATAAGAATTACATACCATTATGTTCTGCATGTTGAAGAGAATATCAGCTTTTAGACTTTCAATTCTTGTGTGAAGATTACAGCTCTTGGAACGTAAGGTTTAGTGACACGAGTAAGTTACCTTTATTCTGAAAAGTTTTTATGACTTAAGTCATGGCAGAAAATGGTTACTAAACATTCATTCAATTAAACATTTATTGAGTTCCTTTATGTGTCACATACTGTATCTTTTTTGTTTGTTTGTTTGTTTGTTTTGAGACTGAGTCTGGCTCTGTCGCCCAGGCTGGAGTGCAGTGGCCGGATCTCAGCTGACTGCAAGTGCCACCTCCCGGGTTTACGCCATTCTCCTGCCTCAGCCTCCCGAGTAGCTGGGACTGCAGGCGCCCGCCACCTCGCCTGGCTAGGTTTTTTTTGTATTTTTAAGTAGAGACGGGCTTTCACCATGTTAGCCAGGATGGTCTCGATCTCCTGACCTCGTGATCCGCCCGTCTCGGCCTCCCAAAGTGCTGGGATTACAGTCTTGAACCATCGCGCCTGGCCCACATACTGTATCTTTAAGTAACATTCATGCAAAAGGGGAAGGCAGACAGACATTTAGTTATACAATCACTATTATTAATGAAGGTCAATATGAATATAGCACAATGGCAGCATAGCAGGAGCACCTAATTGTGTATTTCTGTCTGAGACATCAAGGAAGACTTCAGAAAAAGCAGCCAGCCATTGCCTTGAGATAGGAGGGAAGGAACAATTTGTGTTGCTTGCCTCCCCATGTGCTATTTTCTACCCTTATTCCTTTTCCAATATAGAGTGTAAATTCATTCATTATAAGAGTGAAAATTCCAGGTGTTTTTTTCTATGGGCAGTAAGTTTGTGAACTAGAGTTGGCTAATTGGATCTAAATGAAAGTACTGGGCATAAGGGCTACTTGTAGGGAAAAAACAAATTTTCTTGTGAAGAAAGTACTACAGCATAAGTTCACCACTTTCTTCTCTTCTTAATGCAGGAAATGGTCTAGAATTTTGATAAGCATAGGCCCCTCCTATACATATGATTTTATTAGGAGAGATGAATAAATGTCTTTATTATATAAGCCACTTTTAGTAGTATATTATTTTCAGCTAGGAGCATTCAAATTATTACAAAAATTAAATCAGAATCTGCCAGTCATGGCATACCTCCAGGTAGGAGAAGGGAAACACCAAGCTCCAGCTCATTCTAGCCACTCCTTAAGGGCAAGGAAACACTTTGTCTAGAGTCACTGGCTCACTTAAAGATTGAGACCTAATCATAGGACTTACTACAGAATGCTTCTGTTCCGCACACCTTAACCACCACATAGAAAGCTAGAGCTGGCTGCACTTTGGTATTTCCCCTCTCCAGGTCAGTTAGGCTCTGACTAACCGGTTTATCTTGAAGGCTGACCGTGTTAAGAACAGTGCTCATCTTATTTCAGAATGGTTCCATTTCCTCTGCCACTACTGGAAACATAAGGGCATTTTCCTCCAATATTTACTGTGAGAACCGTGTCAATCTCCAGACTCACAAAAGTGTGCGGGTATCCCTTATGACTGGCTCCCCCTGGAGTTTTTGACTCTCAGAGTTGTCCACACTGAGCTCCAGTAATTTGTCAATTACAGTTTAGGTTTTCCAAACTTGGCACTGGTTCCTGAGGCACTACTCATGAATGTCTGTTCCAGAATGCTGTAACTCCCTGTATTCTGCTGTCTGTCTCCAGTCCTGGGGACAGAAGTTTGCCCTATGTCCTCACCTCTCTTACAGATCCAAGAATGGTTGATTTTTCAGTCTGTTCAGCTTTTTATTTGTTGTTAGGATGGAGTAGCAAATTTCAGCCTCCTTACTACTAACTGGAAACTGGAAGTCTGTTCTTCAGTGTTTGTTTTTTTTTTTTTAGAATGGCAGCTATTACTGCCTGTTGACTTTTAATAAAGGTAGAAAATGTAATACAGTGATTCCTTAAATTTGCTTTTAATAGATACAAATAATGATTACCTGTCAGAAAGATCTATTGAAGAAGTTTATTACCTTTGGTGTTTGGCTGGAGGTGACTTGGAGAAAGAGCTTGTCAACAAGGAGATCATTCGATCCAAACCACCTATCTGCACACTCCCCAAGTAAGGAAAGAAACTTCTCTTGTAAATTTAAATAAATAAATAAACGATAATAATTATACTTATATGGTAATAATAAAAAAGAAAATTGGTTGTTTTTAAAATTTTTTTTGGTAGACATCCCAACTAAGTGATTATTGGAAGCAATTGAAATCAACACCTTGTTTGACTGGCCAGAGTTTCTAATTGCAGTTCCCATCACTTGTCTTTGATCTGTGATTTGCTTTGTGACCTATTTGAAGTGAAGTTAATACTATGGAATATCTTGCAATAATTGATGTTAATGAAAAATACACAAGTCACAATAGAATATTTAAGAGAGTTAACTGAAAACTAGTTAGTTTGCCTACTAAAAACATCTATGTTCTTTTTGCAAATATACTTGTAAATGTAAATGAACTGTGTGGTCTCACTGCATGTCCTAGAGATCATTACTGTGCTAGTGTGTTGCAAAAACATCTGCAAAACTATATAAGAAGGTATCATGCTATAAGTTAGACTCCAAGTTAAATACCTCTACAACCTTGGGGCTAAGATTGTCATTAACATTGCTATTCATGTTTGTTCATAAAAATATGAACCTAAATTTCTTGAGCTTCTACTAATACTTTAAATTTTTAATTTTAGGCTTTGAGAGGCAAGGCAGGTGGATTGAGTGAGCCTAGGAGTTTGAGATCAGCCTGGGCAACATGGCAAAACCCTGCCTCTACAAAGAAAAAAATTAGCTGGACATGGTGTTGTGTGCCTGTAGTCCGAGCTACTCAGGCAGCTGCAGGTGGGAGAATCACCTGAGCCCAGAGAAGTTGAGGCTGCAGTGAGCCAAGATCATGCTACTGCACTTTAGCCTGAGCAAATGAGAGACCCTGTCTCAAAATAAAATAAAATAAAATTTTAATTTTTAGATTTCAAGACTTAGGTTTGATCATTATAGGCAACTGTAGAAGTAATCTGCTCATCATTTTTTTCTTTTCAAACTTCTGTATTGTTTGGATTGACTAGTTTATATTTTTTTTCTCTTTTAATCTGATTTTTAAATGTTAACTTTGAGTATACCACTTATACATTGAATTAAGTAGAAAGTAAGAGGTAAGATTACGGAAATTGTAAGAAGAAATAGTTTAAAGGGCATATAGATTCTTAAAAGTAATTTATTGAAATTGTAAACAAATTTTACTAATTTATTATTTAATATCCTTTCTTCTATGAGGTTACTATCCAATATGCTTTTTTCTTTCTTCTTCCCTTTGTCTTTTTCCACTTGTATCAAGTTTCTCGGGAAAACATTGGGCTAATGTCAGGAGAGTACTGTTAGCATTGAAACTGCATGAACAAAGGGTTGTAAATGACACTTTTGTTTTTCTGAAATTTTCTTATATTCATACCAACTCAAGAGTTATTTAAAAACGAGACTTGTTTGAAGAAATCTCAATACATTGTTTTATTAAACATCCAGTCGAAAGTTTAGTTCTTTTTTAATGAAGGGATTGATGACTTAGAATAAACTTTGCTTTCTAGAAGAAACAATAAACTGGATTTTGTGTGCATATTATTTTTAAAAATTTCTTTTCAGTTTTCTCTTTGAGGATGGCGAAAGCTTTGGACAAGGTCGAGATAGAAGCTCACTTTTAGATGATACCACTGTGACATTATCATTATGCCAGCTAAGAAATGTAAGAATGATATTTTGACAGTTCTGCTTTAGTTTTTTTTTTTCTTTAATTAAAACCTTACAGATACACAAGATATTGTGTATGCCTCCTTGATTTCACAAAATATGGGAGAGCTTCTGTAAAATGTGTGCCCCAGAGTAAATTGCATCTGTACAACTTCAGCTTTATTACCTGAGTGTTCACAAAAATGATTTTATCAGTTTATCTTTTCGCCATCATTGGGTAACTATTCTCATTTCTTTATTTACCTGGTAATGCTTTCTTTTATCAAATTTTTAAAAATTGTTAATCTAATGATATGGAAAAGTATTTTGCTATAACACTAATTTTTAATTTCGTGATTATAGTGCAGTTGTAAGTCTTTTCATATATTTTATCACTTCGCCTACCTCTTTATGCATTACTAGTTCATATCTCGTCAGTTTTTCTTTTGAGTGATTTCTTATTGATTTGAGGAGTTTTAGAACTATATCCCTGATATCGTATCTTTGTGAGCTGTATGTCATGGAAATATATTCTCATCTGTAGCTCTTCCTTCAACTTTTGATTCTTTTATTGAATAGAATTCTAAATTTTTATCAGTATTTTCTTTTATAGTCAAATGTATTTTGATATATTTTTTCTTGTAACTTATTTAAAGTAATAGCAAGGTTATAAGTATATTTTATAATGTTTTTATATATTTCCTTTTAAAAATTTTAAATAATTGTTTCCCATTTAGTTCTTTAATCCACCTAGAATTTATTTTAGATTAAGTTGTAAGGAAGGTATCCAATATCGTATTTCATTGATTAAAAAAATACCCCTTATGTCAGTACCATATAATTGAATAGTTTTCTCTTCACTTTTTTGATGTGCAATACCAACTTTTTCTATGTGCATGGATATGTCTCTGGGCCTTGGTATTCTAATTTGTTGGCCTGTGTTTCTAATTTTAGCAAATACCACATTGCCTTAATCTATAGTTTTATGTGAACTGTTGATATCTAGCAAAGGAAGACTTTCAGTTTTTTTGTCCTCAAAATGGAGTAGGAGCTTTTTAACATCTTCCTCTACTAGCTGATTTTTATTATCATCATAAAGACCTTCATAAAAAATTACAGGGTTTTGATTGACATTGCATTGAATTTATAGGTTAATTTGTAGAGAATTGATGTATTTAAAATGTAGGGTTTTATTTCTTGAACATGCCTAAATAAATATGTCATTTATTTGTCATATTTTATATAACAATTTTCTTTTTAATGTCTGTGTATCAGTTATCAGATTTATTCCTAAGGTAATTTATTGTTGCTCTTGTAAATAGAATATATATGTGTGTGTATGTGTGTGTGTGTGTATATATATATGTGTGTGTATATATATGTATGAGTATGATTTTTTCCAACATTTTGTTATAAAAATTTTTAAACAGAAAAGTTGGGAAGCATTTACAGTGAACAAGTTACCGCGTAGATCAACCATTTGATATGGTCTATTAGCAAAATCAAGTTACACCTATTCATTGACCTATTATGTATAGCTGTTTTGTTCTACAGTGGCAAAACTGAGTAGTTGCAATAGAGACCACATGGCCCACAAAGCTAAAAATATTTGTTATATGTTCCTGCATAGAAACAGTTTGCTAATCTGTGACCTAGATTCTATAATTAACATTTTACATGCTTTACCACATGTCTGTCTATCTTTCTAGTCATACATCAATCCATCATATTTTTCGTTCTTGTGTTTCAAAGTAAAATGAAGACATTACTACAATTCAGCTTACACATTAGAGTTTGAGATTTGTTTATGGTTCTTTTCTAGGCAAAATTTTCATGTAGTAAAATGTACAAATCTTAAGTATACCAGTAGATGAGTTTAAAATATACATCAATAATATTTTTTCCTGTAGTAAAATGTACCAAATCTTAAGTATACCAGTAGATTATTTTTAAAAATACATCAGTAATATTTTTTTAAATACCATGTCAACTACTATTTTGTGCATGATTAGTAACACAATTGATTTTTTTATATGGATTTTGTGTCAGGCAACGTTGCTGAACTTATTCTTTTTTAAATAAGAATAGGATTCTATAGAGTCTCTGTGGTTTTCTTGGAAATGAAGGGAAAAACACTACCTTAATTCACTTCACTCACTTCATCTTTTGTAATTATTTTTGCTGAGCCTCTATAACACTATTGAATAGAAACAAATAGTGGGCATTCTTGTCTCATTTCTGGTTTTAAAAGGTTGCTTTTTATATTTCATAATTAAGTATGATATTTGTTGCATTGAGCTATAGACATCTATTCTAAGTTACACGTTTTGTTATGAATGGGTGTTGAATTTCACTGAGTGTTTTTACGGTATCTATTGGGATGGTCATATGGTTTTTTATGTATTATGTTAATGGATTTAATTATATTGATGGGGTTTTTCAATGTTGAGCCATGTTTATATTTCTGGAATAAACCCAATCAGATCATGATTTCATTTTTCCTTTTTTATACATTTGTGTTTTGATTTTTCTAATATTTTGTTTAGAATGTTTGCATTTCTGTGTCTATTTGAGATGGGCCTGTGAGTTTCTTTTCTTTTACTGCAACATGCTAGTTTGGTGTCAGGGGTGTACTAGTCTCATAAGATAAATAAGAGAGTGTTGCCTTTTTTTTTTTTATTCTCTGAAAGACTTTATATGATTACATATATCTATTTCTTGAATGTTTCATGGGAGTTAGCTTTAAAACCATATTGTAATGGCTCCTTATCCCTATCTGGGTGTAATCATTACTTCAGTCTGCTTAATGGTTATAAGTTTACTCAGGCTGTTTATTTTGTTTTTAAATCATTTTCTAAAGTTATATGTTTCAAGGCCTTTAAGCTTGCTCTTCCCAGTGCCTCTAACACTCTTCCGCCGCTTCTATTTCCTTTCTTTCCATTCTCTGCTGAACCGTTACCTTTTGGTGGGCTTTTGTTGGCCATCCTTTATCAAATAGCAACGCCACACTTATCCCTTGTATTCTTTATCCTGTTTTTTTTTTTTCCCTCCATTGTACTTCTCTTCATTTGATATATGTTTTCTTCCTATATGATAACTGAATGAAGGAATGAATCCTCTTATTATATAAAAGCCCTATTAATATTGTAGTAAAGTACAGGGGAGAAGTATTTTATAATCTTATGATTAAGTCCCAAATTTTAGTGAGCCTGTATTCCTGGGCTGTGACCTTCACAAGGTTTCTCAGCTTCTCCCACTCCTCTGCCCCAAGCTGAGACAGGAAAGCTAGAGGGACTAGAGTCGGGTATTTCTTTTCCCCTACGTCAAAGACTGGAGTGGACTGGAGTTAAATATTTCCTTCCCAAGTTGGCTAGATTTCTGCAAAACCCAAGTTAGTTAGGACCTGGCAGAAGAGTTTCCCTTTAAGACAGACCTCTCTTAAGGAAAACAGAGTACCCTGGCTATATTTCAGGTTGGTTACTTTCCACCTCCCCCTGCAGGAAGTCAAGGGTATTTTTCTCAGATCTTCACCCTGAGAACCTGGTGGGACCTGTTGGAGGTTAATCTCATGGAAGCAAGGAAGGCCTCCCTAAGGCTGGGCCTCTAGAAGTTTTTCTCTCTCATATTAGTCTGTGCTCAGCCTGCAAGTATAAATAAATACCTTTTAATTAATCTTAACAGGCTCCAGCAGTGGCTCTGTTCCTGGTGAGCTGTGATTCCCTGTATTCGAGGGTCCCTCCAGTTTTTAGGACATCACAGTGCTCTGATTCTGATAGATGTGAGACGAGTTCTTGATTTTCAGTTTGTTCAGCATTTTTCTTGTTAGAGGAAGAATGATGCCTTCTAAGCTGTTTATATTTTGTATAAGAAAGTGGAAGTCCCAGCCTTTTTAATTTTAACTATTCATAGCCAAAGCTAAAATAGGTACCTATCCTTGTTTTCTGTCTAAGCTAGCAATTCCCCTAGTTTTTATTTACGTGGCTTTAGAAGGGTCTTCTCCATTCTGAAGGTCTGTTATGCAGGTTCCCAAACCTTTATCCCATTATGGCCTAAATCTCTAGACCACAGTTATTAACTCCTTTCTTCTAGGCCTGGTTTTATATCTGTTATCACAGCATTTTCCTTATGTTTTAAAGCTTAGCTAACCATTTAATATTTTACATGTTATGTAGTAGGACAGTATTAGAATCCATTGTCTACCATAATGCCATCAACAGAAAATTAAAATGTATAATTATTACTACTCAATACTCTGAATTTATAATCTCTTTGAAAGAAAGAATGTGGAAAGTAACAAAATAAGTAACAATACCATGCAGCAAACAATAAATTACATCCAAAATATCTGATTTCAGCTGATTTTGTTTTGCTCTTAATTTGTTTCTTCAATTTAAATATAATCCAAGTTAAATGAATGTAGGCTTCAAGTCTAAATGTCTCAATGCCTTTACAGTTCTGCTTGTGAAATTTAAAATACTTTTCTTCTGTAGTTATTAAGAAATATTAATTTGCTGATTCTTAAAATGATATGGAAACCAAATAATTTTTAGTGTTTTCGTTCACCTTTTAAAATTCCTAATGTGCAAAATTTTTGTTTAGAAAAGACAGACAAGATACTTATAGATAAAACCAATGACATTCAGGATACTGAAAACTAATCTTTAATAACAAGATATGTGTATTAATAATGCAGTAACACTTGGGAAAATTTAATTTCTTTACTTAAAATTTTAATATATGAAAGATATACCTAAAGGTTTACTAAAATAGGATAAGCGTATAGCACATTAATTTTTAGAGGAGAACCAGGCGTAAATTCAGTGTTTGCTGAATTCTTAGTGTTGAGTAAAAGATTTTTCTTCAGCTTTAACAATTCTGGGAATAACTCACATGGGTGCACAATGACTGATCAACAGAAGATCAGTGCTTGCTGCACACACAGCTTGAACTTCTATGTCAATCCCCATAGGAGCAAACATTCTGCCTTCAAGATGGAAGTTGAACAGCAGAGCAGTGGGCAAGATGGCATTAACTTTAATCACCTTGCTTAGAATGTGATTAACATTTTACTTTACTACTGCCTTCCTGCTTCTGATTTTGAAGAATACCTGTAATCCTGTCAGGGTTGTTATTTGGAACAACTATTAAAATAACTTTGTAAAAAAAATCATTAAGTAAACTCTGTCCATTGATGTATTAGCTATTTGAGTCATACATGTTCAAAGTATGATGTGAGAAATGTTTTGGAATCCTTTTTCTAGTACCTTTCTTTTTGACTTAGCTTATATTATGCCAAAACAAAAATAAATCTAAGTTGTTCTTTCAATATGTACATGGCTATATAGTACCTCTTTTTAATCATCTTTCTTCATATAACTTAAAATTTTTTTCCCATTCATTAAGTTTTATACTAGTGCTAGTAATTCTGAGTTGTGTTTGGAAAATATATCATGATAGGTGTCTAACATTTATGAGTGATACCTATAGATAAGAAAAAAAAATAAAAGTTGTTTTTCACAGCCAAACCTTAATCAGTAGAGGCATTGTATGCTTGCATGTTTATAAGAACTGATTTTTAGATTCTATTTTATACTTTTCTAGGTCCCTTTATAAATTCATAGTTGTTGTATTACTTGTCTTTTTAAACACAGATCAAAGTTTCTGCCCAATATCTTTATACATAAATATTGTCTTTAAATACACAGAGATTGAAAGATGTTGGTGGAGAAGCATTTTACCCATTACTTGAAGATGAGTGAGTATATATAGTCTCATTTTACATTTATTTTTCTTTCTATTTATATTAGATTTATAAGAATTTTATACATTTTCTTTGAAATGTGTTTCCTAAATAGAAAATAATAACCTGATATTTTGGTTTATTAAAATTTTGTGCTTTTTCTGAAATCACTGTCGGTAGAGTTAGGAAGAAAAAAGAAAATGTACCTTTTGTCCATTTTTTTTTTTTATTGCTTTTGTTCTCTTTTACAGCCAGTCTAATTTACCTCATTCAAACAGCAATAATGAGTTGTCTGCAGCTGCCACTCTCCCTTTAATCATCAGAGAGAAGGACACAGAGTACCAACTAAATAGAATTATTCTCTTTGACAGGCTGCTAAAGGTATGTATTCTAAAGTATAAAGTGTTAACAATAGCCCATATGGAATTCTTTTTTTTTAATTTTTTCGATAATTCTTAGGGAATCTTGAATAATAAGAAGGTTAATTTTTATGACCTATCTTGTCCTGTTAGCTTTCTTTAATTTTAAAAATGATACATGTTCTTAGTAAAATTAGAAAGTAAAAACAAGGTGTGGTAATATATGCAAAATCATGTTAGACAAAGGATTAATGTCCTTATTTTTTATTTTATTTTTTTATTATTATTATTCTTTAAGTTCTAGGGTACACGTGCATAACATGCAGGTTTGTTACATATGTATACTTGTGCCATGTTGGCGTGCTACACCCATCACCTCGTCAGCACCCATCAACTCGTCCTTTACATCCGGTATAACTCCCGGTGCAATCCCTCCCCCCTCCCCCGTCCCCATAATAGGCCCCGGTGTGTGATGTTCCCCTTCCCGAGTCCAAGTGATCTCATTGTTCAATTCCCACCTATGAGTGAGAACATGCGGCATTTGGTTTTCTGTTCTTGCGATAGTTTGCTGAGAATGATGGTTTCCAGCTGCATCCATGTCCCTACAAAGGACACAAACTCATCCTTTTTTATGGCTGCATAGTATTCCATGGTGTATATGTGTCACATTTTCTTAATCCAGTCTGTCACTGATGGACATTTGGGTTGATTCCAAGTCTTTGCTATTGTAAATAGTGCCACAATGAACATACGTGTGCATGTGTCTTTATAGCAGCATGATTTATAATCCTTTGGGTATATACCCAGTAATGGGATGCCTGGGTCATATGGTACTTCTAGTTCTAGATCCTTGAGGAATCGCCATACTGTTTTCCACAATGGTTGAACCAGTTTACTATCCCACCAACAGTGTAAAAGTGTTCCTATTTCTCCACATCCTCTCTAGCACCTGTTGTTTCCTGACTTTTTAATGATTGCCATTCTAACTAGTGTGAGATGGTATCTCATTGTGGTTTTGATTTGCATTTTTCTGATGGCCGGTGATGACGAGCATTTTTTCATGTGTCTGTTGGCTGTATGCATGTCTTCTTTTGAGAAATACCTGTTCATATCCCTTGCCCACTTTTTGATGGGGTTGTTTGTTTTTTTCTTGTAAATTTGTTTGAGTTCTTTGTAGGTTTTGGGTATTAGCCCTTTGTCAGATGAGTAGATTGCAAAAATTTTCTCCCATTCTGTAGGTTGCCTGTTCACTCTGATGGTAGTTTCTTTTGCTGTGCAGAAGCTCTTTAGTTTAATTAGATCCCATTTGTCAATTTTGGCTTTTGTTGCTGTTGCTTTTCGTGTTTTAGACATGAAGTCCTTGGCCATGCCTTTGTCCTGAATGGTATTACCTAGGTTTTCTTCTAGGGTTTTTATGGTTTTAGGTCTAACATTTAAGTCTAATCCATCTTGAATTAATTTTCGTATAAGGAGTAAGGAAAGGATCCAGTTTCAGCTTTCTACTTATGGCTAGCCAATTTTCCCAGCACCATTTATTAAATAGGGAATCCTTTCCCCATTTCTTGTTTTTCTCAGGTTTGTCAAAGATCAGATGGCTGTAGATGTGTGGTATTATTTCTGAGGACTCTGTTCTGTTCCATTGGTCTATATCTCTGTTTTGGTACCAGTACCATGCTGTTTTGGTTACTGTAGCCTTGTAGTATAGTTTGAAGTCAGGTCGCGTGATGCCTCCAGCTTTGTTCTTTTGACTTAGGATTGTCTTGGAGATGCGGGCTCTTTTTTGGTTCCATATGAACTTTAAAGCAGTTTTTTCCAATTCTGTGAAAAAACTCATTGGTAGCTTGATGGGGATGGCATTGAATCTATAAATTACCTTGGGCAGTATGGCCATTTTCACGATATTGATTCTTCCTATCCATGAGCATGGTATGTTCTTCCATTTGTTTATGTCCTCTTTTATCTCACTGAGCAGTGGTTTGTAGTTCTCCTTGAAGAGGTCCTTTACATCCCTTGTAAGTTGGATTCCTAGGTATTTTATTCTCTTTGAAGCAATTGTGAATGGAAGTTCATTCATAATTTGGCTCTCTGTTTGTCTGTTACTGGTGTATAAGAATGCTTGTGATTTTTGCACATTAATTTTGTATTCTGAGACTTTGCTGAAGTTGCTTATCAGCTTAAGGAGATTTTGGGCTGAGATGATGGGGTTTTCTAAATATACAATCATGTCATCTGCAAACAGGGACAATTTGACTTCTTCTTTTCCTAACTGAATACCCTTGATTTCTTTCTCTTGACTGATTGCCCTAGGAAGAACTTCCAACACTATGTTGAATAGGAGTGGTGAGAGAGGGCATCCCTGTCTTGTGCCAGTTTTCAAAGGGAATGCTTCCAGTTTTTGCCCATTCAGTATGATATTGGCTGTGGGTTTGTCATAAATAGCTCTTATTATTTTGAGATATGTTCCATCAATATCGAATTTATTGAGCGTTTTTAGCATGAAGGGCTGTTGAATTTTGTCAAAGACCTTTTCTGCATCTATTGAGATAATTATGTGGTTTTTGTCTTTGGTTCTGTTTATATACTGGATTACATTTATTGATTTGCATATCTTGGACCAGCCTTGCATCCCAGGGATGAAGCCCACTTGATCATGGTGGATAAGCTTTGTGGTGTGCTGCTGGATTTGGTTTGCCAGTATTTTACTGAGGATTTTTGCATCGATGTTCATCAGGGATATTGGTCTAAAATTCTCTTTTTTTGTTGTGTCTCTGCCAGGCTTTGGTATCAGGATAATGTTGGCCTCATAAAATGAGTTAGGGAGGATTCCCTCTTTTTCTATTGATTGGAATAGTTTCAGAAGGAATGGTACCAGCTCCTCCTTGTACCTCTGGTAGAATTCAGCTGTGAATCCATCTGGTCCTGGACTTTTTTTGGTTGGTAGGCTATTAATTATTGCCTCAATTTCAGAGCCTGCTATTGGTCTATTCAGGAATTCTGCTTCTTCCTGGTATAGTCTTGGGAGAGTGTAAGTGTCCAGGAAATTATCCATTTCTTCTAGATTTTCTAGTTTATTTGCATAGAGGTGTTTATAGTATTCTCTGATGGTAGTTTGTGTTTCTGTGGGGTCGGTGGTGATATCCCCTTTATCGTTTTTTATTGCGTCTATTTGATTCTTCTCTCTTTTCTTCTCTATTATTCTTGCTAGCGGTCTATCAATTTTGTTGATTTTTTCAAAAAACCAACTCCTGGAATCATTGATTTTTTGGAGGGTTTTTTGTGTCTCTATCTCCTTCAGTTCTGCTCTGATCTTAGTTATTTCTTGCCTTCTGCTAGCTTTTGAATATGTTTGCTCTTGCTTCTCTAGTTCTTTCAATTGTGATGTTAGAGTGTCAATTTTAGATTTTTCCAGATTTCTCTTGTGGGCATTTAGTGCTATAAATTTCCCTCTACACACTGCTTTAAATGTGTCCCAGAGATTCTGGTATGTTATGTCTTTAATGTCCTTATTTTTTAAAAGAAGACTTAAAAGTCAACAGGAAAAACATCAATATTGAAACAGAGAAATGGATAGAGTACATAATATAAATACAACTAGTAAATCTTTTCAAATTGTTCATCTTCACTAGGAATGAAAAAAAATATATAAATTAAAATCGGATTGATTTTCCATACCACATTCGCAAAGTGAGCACAGATGCAATGATATTGGAACTCTCATTCTGTTGGAATAAATGTGAATGTACTGAAACATTTCGTAAAACAATTTGAATGCATATATCAAGAACCTTAACAACATCTGTGTCCTTTGTCCTATTAATACTCTTCTAGAAAGTTCTCCTAAGACACAAATTTATAAAAGTACAAATTTATATGCAAAATGCAGAAGTACCCATAATAGTAGCTTACAGTGATTGAACACTTCTCTGTCACCACGTTTTTAACAGAGTGCTTTACCTGCATTGTCTTATTTAACCCGTATGAGGCTGGTACTATTATCCTTCATTTAAAATGACTCATTTTAAATCCCCCCAGAGCATCAAATAGAGAGGAAGGATTTAAAAATAGATAGAATCAGCTCCTCTTCTTAATTATATAATATAAATTTTGCAAGGTGTTAGGGATTCATTCTACTGCTTATTTATATGTATTAATAACACCAGACACAATAATTGCACGTACTTTGAAATTTATTGCAAGTCACTTAAGTTTTATCATGGGTATATTCAGAACTGTCTAGACTGAAAGATGGCACTAGGTAATTTGAGGCATTTTCATTTCTTTTTTGATATAGGCTTATCCATATAAAAAAAATCAAATCTGGAAAGAAGCAAGAATTGACATTCCTCCTCTTTTGAGAGGTTTAACCTGGGCTGCTCTTCTGGGAGTTGAGGTAAGGAAAAAAGAAAAGGTTAGAAGCTGATTAATTATGCTAAGAAAGGATGAAGAAGGAGAGTGCTTTCCAAATATGTATTTTTCCAGTTACTAGAAAATTATATAGTAAAATATAAGCATTAGAATATTTGGCAATTTTAAGTGGAAGGAACATAGGAAAACAATAGAAAAGAAAAATATAATTGAGGGTTTATTAGATTGTGCTATTTAATATTTCATTTAATGGTGGTCACAGAAAATGTTTTTATTATTACCAAGGAATATTTTAAGAATATATGTCAGTTACAAGTGGGTAGTCCTGCTTGTGAAGTATGCTTATTATAGAATATAATTATCTGTTTATAAATGGTTCTAAATTTGGAGAAATCTTTCAATCTAATCTGACATGTCAAAATCACTAACATAATTTAGTGGCTTTTGGCACGCCTGTTCCACCTGGAATGTGCTACCAAGAGAAATAGCTCCCATGTCTTCTATAACACTTTCTCTGTGGTTGTGAGGAAGGGAAAGGTGTCACAAATTGTGGTGGTCTGCAATACTAACAGAGAACTCCGATGACATCAATCATGACAACGGGCCAACTTCTAGCCAGATTTTTTTCATTTCTTGTCAATTTCTTTGTCATCTTGTCTTCTTATATTCTCTTATAGATAATTATCCTTGCTTTTTAAAGAATTCCAGTCAGGAATGGTGGCACATGCCTGTGGTCCCAGCTTCTTGGAAAGCTGAGGCAGGAGGGTTACTTGAGCCCAGGAGTTCGAGGCTTCAGTGAACCTTGATTGTGCCACTGCACTCTACCCTGGATGATAGAACTAAACCCTGTCTCTAAAAAAAATATTTTAAAAAAATCCTCAACTATTTTTAATCCTTTTCAATTCTCTGTTTGAAGAATTTCCTTTCTTCATTCCTGATTCCCTTGATAAGAGTGCAAATACCTTTGAGTTTGGTTGGTTACTTTACAAGCATGCCAGTGGTTCAATATCATACAGTAATCATTAGACTTGTAGAACAATATAATGCTAAAGTCCAAGAGGACTTCAGGTATCAGGTTTTCCAACTCTCATTAAATGAATGTCTCAAAGAAGTTGATATAGCAGATATTGGAGTTTAAACCCTACTTCCTGGCTCTTTCTCTACCATGATAATAAGCCAGAATAATATTATTTTTTTCATGCTTGGTCCTATAGAACATGACCAAAATTTGTAGTCATTTATTCAGTTATTTTTAATTTTTAACAGTGTGTAACTGAAAATTGTAAATGACCTCTTTAGGCCCTAATGATTCTATCATGTAATTATAGACATAACATAACAAGGTTGTGTTATGTTGTAGGGGCTGGGAGGTCAGCCAAACATACTTACTAGCTAAGTAATTAATCCACAACATTCATGTTGTGGTATTTATAATTCAAGAGTTTGCCTCAGCATAATGGCAAATTGTGACTTATCAGAGACTTTCATCATAGATTGTCAAAGACACAGAAAATTTCTCTTAAGATGAGTTCTACACTGGGTTTGAATGTGCTTATCTGTAGTTGGGTAGGTTTCCAAAGATAGATATTTGTAAAAAATAGATTTTTCTATATTACTAGTTGTATTAAGGATATGATAAATTAATGTATCTTCTTTTATTTTTTGCAGGGAGCTATTCATGCCAAGTACGATGCAATTGATAAAGACACTCCAATTCCTACAGATAGACAAGTATGATTTAGATTTTCTTAAGCAACCTAAGATAATTCTGTCAAATATTTAAATTTTAGGAAGGAGCCTGAAGAAAGCCTCTTTCTCTCATGAATACAGACACACTGCTGCATACATACATTGTTAGAGAAACCAAAACTCTTATGCTTATAACTTAGAACAATACCTTAAAGGACTTTAAGGTCAAGTTACCTTTTTAAAAATACTGTAGTTCTTCATCTGAAAAATTTGCCCTTCATTTGGACCAGACTATAAAGGAAAATATTTTTTTAAAGTATATTAACATATACCTTTCAAAAGAAATGGTCTGATTCTCCTGTTTAAGTATACATACAACGTCTTTAGTGTTTCCGTAAGATCAATTAAAAAATTCAAAAAATTAGGCACTTAAGAAGTTGGTCTGTTTTGAAATTTGTATTATGGCTTCTCCTTTTCCTTATTTAATGAATAAAGATTAAGGGTTTATTGCTGATTACACAATTACTGTTTCACCTTATTATTTTGCTATTTTAACAGATTGAAGTAGATATTCCTCGCTGTCATCAGTACGATGAACTGTTATCATCACCAGAAGGTCATGCAAAATTTAGGCGTGTATTAAAAGCCTGGGTAGTGTCTCATCCTGATCTTGTGTATTGGCAAGGTAACTTTTATAATCATTAAAACTCCTCTGGAGTATTAGGAGATTGTTGCATAACTGACATTTTAAAAAATTAAAATATTTAAACATCCTTGCTTCGGAAAAAGTCAATATTGAAGCTCTGATTCATTTTTTGAGAGGTTTACATCCAAGCATTTTTTAAAATCTTTGTCTAAATCCTAGTAGATATCATTTAAAAACATAATATTTAATATGCAAGTTGATTAGCAAAGCAGAAAGGTATTTGGAGCTGTTATCATCTTTGTGGATACATTTTTTAAACGCCTATGCACACTGTTAAATCAGTTGGGGCTAGTTGAGATTCTTATAGTTAATGATTTCTAATTTATACTTACCATGGCTATTAGGACTTAAAAATAGGCTCTCATCCTAAAGTCCTCATTTTATTTGTCTTTTTTCCCCTTGTATCTTTAATGGTTCATATCTTTTATTTTTAGCTTTGCCATTATTATTTTTGTGTTTGATAAAGAATGAGAAACCCATTCCAACCCTATTTTTGAATGTGTTGTTATAAGCGGCTATTTTTATATTTCAGTTCTCTATTTCTTACTGGCCATAGTTTAAATAAAGGTATTATTTTTCTTAGCTCTGTGTATTTCAGAGCTATTCTATATCCTCTTAACAGTTGTAGGTAGATTTATGTCCATTCTTTCAACATGACAATACATGCACATCATTATTATCAATAAAAGAAATGTCATATATTTGGAATTCACTTCACAATTTTTAAAGAATTTTTTTTCATAATCCCAAAGAAAAAGAACATAGGTGAAACTCCATTTCCTAGACGAGAAAGTATGTCAGAAGATATTAAGTAATTGCCAGAATTCTACACTTAGGGTCAGAGATGGGACAATATCCAAAGAATTGTAACTTTCTTCCATTTTTCTATTATTGTATTTCTCTTTTCGACTCATAATAATCTGGATAATAATAATAGCTGATTCATATTGGACACATACTGTGTGCTACACTATCACTTAATCCCCACAGTAAATCATGAGGTGACATATTTCTGGATGGATAATACTTCTAATGTTTAATCTACTTGGAGGTAATGCAAAGAACTGAATAAGGTATATATCTTCAATTCTACTAGATTATATTTATTTGATTTCTTTCTCCCAACCCCTCTGCATTAGGTCTTGACTCACTCTGTGCTCCATTCCTGTATCTAAACTTCAATAATGAAGGTAAGCCTCTTTATCATTTAAATAATCATTGCACATAATATTCTAAAATATGTAATTCAGACATGAAAGGTTTTTGTTTTTGTTTTAAGGTTCTTTTTCTCTCCCTGGTAGATTTCTGTGAAATAATCTATTATAGACTCATTTTAGAGATATGAAGGATTAATTTATTACTGGAGAGTTTCATTTATGCTAAAGATATTACTAGAAATTTAGTGGAATTTGATTATTCTAAATTCCTTAGAGATTAATTTTTGTCTAAGTATACTTTCTAAAGAATTTTTAAAGAAATCAGTAATGGCGGCACTTTTCCATAATCTTGTATCTCCAAAGCCTATAATCATTTTGGATACCTCTTCCTTAATGAAGACTTTTCTTATTCTCCTTCTTGAGCCCATAAAGCACTTTGTGTTTATAAAAATTTATCTTGTGTCTGTCTTGTATTCTAATACTTATATATTAATGTAATATTTTTTGACAGCCCTTTTTCAATGGCAGGTTTTTTTTCCCTGCCTTTCTGCAATAACTTTATTATTGTAGGCTTTTCAATAAATACTAAATTCGAATAACTCCAATCCCTGAAATCACATGTAGAGTGTGTTACTATATATAGCTTGAATGTCTAGATGCCTTATCTGACCATCTCCCTATTTTCAGATTCTATCTATTTCATGACCAAATTTGCATCAATTTCTGGAATTAAGTAGAAATAGCATAATCCCAGAGAAATGAAATTTTACTCTTTGAATTATTTTTAAAATACTCTGTTCTCTGATATTCTCACTCATTAATCTAAACTAGAGTTTTTTACTATGTTTAGTTAGGCATAGCCAATTATCACTCATACTGACCCAAGCGTAGTCAGGGGTCTGTGTTTGAAAATGTGAATTATAACACTATTCCTGAATCCAAAGTTCGTAGATTCTTGTTTGCATCAGCAGCAATTAAGGATCGTGAGGTCTGTATAACTTACTAGTAATGATCATGCTTAGAAATTTTAAGAAACAACGTTTAGGTAATAAAAGTTTTGATTATTGTGTGATAGTGATTGTCACAGTAGTTTAAAATTTAAGTTATAGAATTATTATTTTCTGTTGTCTAAAATGTTTTCTATTTTATTTTTTATTTTTTATTTTTTTTTATTTTTTTTTTTGAGACAGAGTCTCGCTTAGTCGCCCAGGCTGGAGTGCAGTGGCGCGATCTCGGCTCACTGCAAGCTCCGCCTCCCAGGTTCACGCCATTCTCCTGCCTCAGCCTCCCGAGTAGCTGGAACTACAGGCGCCCGCCGCCTCGCCCGGCTAATTTTTTGCATTTTTAGTAGAGACAGGGTTTCACCGTGTTAGCCAGGATGGTCTCGATCTCCTGACCTCGTGATCCGCCTGCCTCGGCCTCCCAAAGTGCTGGGATTACAGGCGTGAGCCACCGCGCCCGGCCTGTTTTCTATTTTAAAGCATAGAGACTTTTATCTCTCAATTTTGTTTTTCTAGCACTTGCTATCATAACTGTTATTTAATAGTAGATTCAAGGAATATGTGCTAAGTGAATGCATTACAGCTGGTCATCTACCCTGTTAACTAATTTTTACATGCCTTTGCCTTATTCTCTTTTAGCCTTGGCTTATGCATGTATGTCTGCTTTTATTCCCAAATATCTGTATAACTTCTTCTTAAAAGACAACTCACATGTAATACAAGGTAAGCAAATGTCTTTCCGTGACTTTCTGCAGGGAAACTGCTGATGTACTGGTGTGTTGATGTAATATTTGATTAAATTTAAGATTTTGACCCTCAAAATATGATGGTCCATCCAATAAAATCCATAAAGAGAAATTAGAAAGTTCGGTCTTTCCTCCAAATCCACAAAGAATTATGGTATTTTTCTAATGGATATTTGATATCTGATTTCATTTCAGTTCAAATGCAGGCATGCTAGTTTGAGAAAATAAGAGACTGCCATTTATGTCTCTCACAATCAAAATTGCTCACAAAAAGCTTCACCATGGAGCAAGTCCACTGTAGATTAGTAAAAAGTTTAAATGTTTAATTGTGTAATCGGAGTATTAAAAATACTTTTCATTTATCTCATTTCCCATGCATGCATACCCAAAATATATTCCCTCTTTCTTCAACTTACCTAAAATATACCTCCTTCTTAAGAGTTCACGTCATAGTGTAACCTATTTGTGAATTCATTCAGGACAACTTTAGCCACATTCAAACTTCTATTATAATTTCCTGAACTCTTTTTTGGAAGTAATATAATAGAAGTTAAAAATACCCACATTTAGATAGAAAAAATAATCCTAAAATTTATGTGGACCCACAAAAGATCTAGAATAGCCAAAGCTGTCCTGAGCTAAAAGAACAAAACTGGAGGAATCACATTATCTGACTTCAAATTATACTACAGAGCTATAGTAACTGAAACAAAATGGTACTGGCATAAAAGCAGACACATAGACCAATAGAACAGAATAGAAAACGCAGAAGCAAATTTGTACACTTACAGTGAACACATTTTCGACAAAGGTGTCAATAACATTCACTGTTCTTGAAGTTTCTTCAACAAATCGTTCTGAGGAAATTAGATCTTCATATGCAGAAGAATGAAACTAGACCTTTATCTGTCTAGTTACATAAAAATCTGTCTAGTTACATAAAAATCAAATCAAAATGGATTAAAGTCTCAAATCTAAGACCTCAAATTATGGTACTATAAGAAAACATTGGGGAAACTCTCCAGGACATTAGTCCAGGCAAAGATATCTTGAGTAATATCCCATAAACAGAGGCAAACAAAGCAAAAATGGACAAATGAGATCACATCAAGTTAAAAACCTTCTGAACAGCAAAGGAGACAATCAACAAAGTTAGGAGACAACTCACAGAATGGGAGAAAATATTTGAAAACTACCCACCTGATAAGGGATTAATGGCCAGAATATATAAGAAGCTCAAATAACTCTGTAGAAAAAAATCTAATAATCTGATTTTAAAAAGGGCAAAAGATTTCATTACACATTTCTCAAAAGAAGACATATACATGGCAAACAGGATTCTGAAGAGGTGTTCAATATCATTGATGATCAGCGAAATTCAAGTCAAAACTACATGAGATATCATGTCACTCTAGTTAAAATGGCTTTTATCCACAAGATAGGCAATAACACGCTGGTGAGGATATGGAGAAAAAGGAACCCTCATATGCCGTTGGTGGTAATGTATGTTAGTATAACCACTATGGAGAACAGTTTAGAGGTTCTTCAATAAACTGAAAGTAAACCTACCATATGATCCAGCAATCCTACTGCTAGGTATATACCCAAAAGAAAGGAAATCAGTGTCAAAGGGATATCTGCACTCCCATGTTTACTGCAGCACCATTCATGATAGCCAAGATTTTGAAGCAACCTAAGTGTTCATCAACAGACAAGTGGATAAAGAAAATGTGGCACTTAATACACAATGAAGTACTATTCAGCCATAAGAAAAAATGAGACCCTGTCATTTTCAACAACATGGATGGAACTAGAGGTCATTATGTTAAATGATATAAGCCAGGCACAAAAAGACAGGCTTCACATGTTCTCACTTATTTGTAGGATCTGAAAATCAAAACATTTGAACTCATGCAGATGGAGAGTAGAATGACGGTTACCACAAGCTGGGAAGGGTAGTGGAGGGTAGAAGTTGGAGGATACACATTGTGAATGAGTAAAAAAAATAACCGAAAGAATAAATAAGACCTAGTATTTGCTAGCACAACAGGGTGACTGTAGTTAATAATAATTGAATTGTACATTTTAAAATAACTAAGAGTATATAATTGGATTTTTTTAACGCAAAAGAAAAATACTTAAGGTGATAGATACTTCATTTTCCCTGAATGGGTTTATTATGCATTGCATGTCAGTATCAATGTATCTCATTTACCCCATAAATATATGCACGTACTATGTACCCACAAAAATTGAAAACAAAGTAAAACAAGAAAACCCACACTTTTAAAACAGGTAAGTGTTTCAAATTTAAGTTTCACTACTTATTGGATAATCTTGGACAAATAATTTAACTTCTATAGGTAACATTTTTCTCATGTCTAGAATAAAAATATTGTAGAGGTTAAACATAATATGTAAATTCCTGGTACATACATATTCAATAAGTGCTATTATTTATTTCTTTATATTACTGTTACTATGAGTACTAGTTTTTGCTAGTGTTATCATTATGGCATTATGTACTGTTTTATATCCTTTCAATAAGATTCTGTATATTTTAAGGCCAGGGGATTTTCTTATAGTTTTTCTGTTCTTTTAGAGCAGACTACAAAGCTGCTCACTCTCCCATTTACTGTTTTTATGGTGCTTATCAGATATCCCTTTGATCTTGTTTTTAACTATATATAATTCTTCCTGCTTTATTTTAAACAACTTGAAACTGATTCTGTGTTATATATATCATTATGGTTTTATGTAATTCACCCAGTTTTCATAAATGAAGTAGGAGTACTGGATGTTGTATCTGATTTATCAAAAATTCTGAGTAAGTGGGATCTCAATTAGTAATAATTTTACTTGGTTAGAAATGAATATAAAATTAGAGTATCAGAGGTTGATATAATGGGAGAATAATTAGAAAGGAAGCAGAAAGGAAAATGTAAACTCAAAAAAGTAAAGCTAAAAGTAGAAGGAACAGAATATGGATAAATAGCTTTGCACATAAAAACATTTATTCTTTCAGCATCATGTACCTTGAGGTTTAAAGAAAAAGAATTAAAACTTTTTGAAAATTTTGTGTTTACAAGCAAATTGAATCATGTGTTCATTCCTGTATATCTGTGTCTACAGTGTAGATAGGTGTTAGAAATGGAAATAATGATCCATTGTCTCTATGTTAATTTTGAAATGCAAACTCCATTGGCTTTTGTATTTTGAAATGGTGTGGTTTGACATAGGTGTGCCCAATTCTGCACATTTTCTACAGTGTGGACTTGTATGAAGTTGAGATTAATTTGAGAACGATTTTTAGAAGGTACAGCTTTTTGCTTTGACTTTTTCTAATTAAGGAGGAGTGCATTTTGTAGTGGAAGTTGTTTTTTGCTTATAGATTACCTTAATAAGGCCATTGACTGCAAGGACCTTGTTATACCTTCTTCATAGTTCATGAAGTAATGTTCCATAAGGTTGTGTCCTGTACCTTATTAATAAGGATGTGCCTCATTCTTAATAATAGCTTCCTTCTTACCCTTATTAGTGATGTTTATTATAGAATTAATAGTGTACTCTCTCAGATTTCAGTTAATAGAAAAATGAGTGGATTTAATAAAACCTTGGGTAATATCACAAGATTTTAGAAGCTATGCAATATAAATAATCTGTCAAATAGTGACCAAAGACAAACTGAGAAGATTAAAAGTAAAAAATAATCAGGTTAGTATTTGTGCTGTATAAAAAGAAATTTAATAATCATCAGCTAAATATATCAGCAATATAAGGCTGTTAGTTTCAAAGCTAACATGAAATTGTAATGTTTACTAAACTTTCCAAATATAAAAGCTCAATTAATATACAATGTTGGGCTAAATTTCTCTATAAAGATGAAAAATTGGGGAATCCTCAAATAAGCAATAAAAACAGGTCTTATAACATGAACTGATTAGACTGTTTCTTAGATGGTTGGCTGATACCTGGCTAGATGGCCAGCTCTTAAGACCATATGAGACATCTTATTTTATTTTTCCACTGTTTCATATCTCAGATACATATATTGTATATTAATAATGAATTTCCAATACGAAAAAGACAAATTTCCACACTTCCTAATTACAGACTTTTTTAACATACTTTTTTGATACAAGGTCTGGCTCTATCACCCGGGTTAGAGTGCCGTGGCACAATCTCAGCTCACTGCAACCTCCACCTCCTGTGCTCAAGCCACCTTTCCACCTCAGCCTCCTGAGTAGCTGAGACTGCAGGCATGCACCACCATATCTGGCTAATTTTTGTATTTTTTTGTAGAGACAGTTTGACCATGTTGCCCAGGCTGATCTCAAACTCATGAGCTCAAGCCATTCGCTCACCTCTGCCTCCCAAAGTGCTGGAATTACAGTCGTGAGCCACTGCGCCCAGCCTTAACATGCTTTTAAAAGGCATACTATACAGATATGCAAGACAATCTCTTGTTTAATTTATTAAATTAGAGACTATAGTGTATACAACATGAATTTGGAGAGACTTATAAGAAAGGCCAAAACACCTGGGTGCGGTGGCTCACGCCTGTAATCCCAGCACTTTGGGAGGCCGAGGTGGGCAGATTGCGAGGTCAGGAGTTCAAGACTAGCCTGGCCAACACAGTGAAACCCTGTCTCTACTAAAAATACAAAAATTAGCCAGGCATGGTGGCAGGCGCCTGTAATCCCAGCTATTTGGGAGGCTGAGGCAGGAGAATTGCTTGAACCTGGGAGATGGAGGTTGCAGTGAGCTGAGATTGTGCCACTGCACTCTAGCCTAGGCGGCAGAGTGAGACTCCGTCTCAAAAAAAAAAGGAAAGACGAAAAAGACTGTTCTTTAGTTAGATCAATTTATCAGTAATACATGTTAACATCCAACATTATAATTAAAAGACCTCTCAACAATTATTGATTGCTTGTTTCTCTAATTATTAATAATTTCCTCAGTTATGATTTCTATAAAATTAAATTTGAAATCTTGAATTAGTATTTAATTTTGAACTTCTTTAAAGCCACCATAAATGTTCTTTAATATTATGCTGAAAAAAGAATCAGTAGACAAAGTGTTTTAAATCATTTGTCCAAATTTAATCTTTCAGTATATAACTGTGCTGACGCTGGCCATGCCAAGTACTGCTTACAGAACTGAGATTCTTTCAATAAATAACATTTATCCCTTTCCTAAAGGACTTCATAGTATGATACGGTAAATAAATGTGAAAATGACTACTTATAAGTCTAGGAGACAGGTATACATACTATTATGTTAGCACAGAGCAAGAAGTTTAGGGGGTTTCAATTTTCTTGTGTGTGGTAGCAAAAAGAAGAGAGCATTCTGGAAAGGTTTCATAAAAGGAGATACTTGATGAATTTGAAGTTTGCATAGGAATTTCATTGGTGAGAAGAGGTAAAGACATTCTTATGACAGGGAACAACGAAGAGGACTGAAGTAAAAGAGTGCAAAATGGGATGATAAAATATCCACTAATCAAATCTGATCTGTGGGATAGGAAAGAGAGATGGAAAGCTAAAGAAGGAGCTGAAACAGTACACTGTGTATTGGTTACTGAAGTTTGATAGAACAGTGGTTTATTTTTCTTCAAAGTGTTTATTTTAGGCTTAGCATTAGAAATATTCACCTCTCATTTTATTGGTGTACTTCTTTGTTACTGTGTTTCTCTTTATTTTGTAGAGTTTTAAGCTTTACACTTCAAAGTAGTCATTGATTTTTGGTTGACATAAATATCACATGTACACTTTCTTCTCCACAAATTTTGGGAAAATTCCTAAGTCATAAGAAACTGATTCATTTAAAAGCTAATTGTAGAAATGCATATTTACTGAATCTTTGAATTGACTTTCCAGAAGTTAAAAGTTTCTATGTTCAATAGCAACTTGAATCATTCTTTGAAAAAAAAAAAAGTTATTACTATATACTAATAGAACTTAAAATATTTTCTATTTTAAAGTTTTTTCTAAAATATTATTTATACACTCATGAGACTCTAAAATGCTTCACCTCTTATAGATCAGTAGAAAAATGATCAATTTAATCGAGATACCCTGTTTTTTTAAACTTAGTTCTATTGACTTGTTACCTGCAGATATTTTTAAGATATAATAAATTTAATTACTTTCTGACTTAATGAATATTTGTTATTATCGTTGGTACTATCAAATTATCACCAGAAACATTGTTATTGAGTTGACAAACTACCAATACATGGGAACATTTAAAAATAACATACTGATTATACAACTCAGGTTTGACTGTTGAGATTATCTAAGATTACTAAAATTATTCTAAGGTTCAGAATCTTAGAGTATTTAGTGTATGGAAAAAGGTGGAGAAATTAGAAAGAAATCTATTGATTAGCGTTTCAAATGTGTTGGAAAACAAGTTTATAACTTGCAGGACAGGTATATCTTAGGCTATTGAGGAGAAAGGCAGCTTCAGACCAGTGAGGAACAAGGTAGACTACATTTGGCCAGTAAAACTTCGGCACATTAAACATATTCTTGTAGGGTTTTATAAAACCAAGGCATATTCACACTTGGAAGATGTGGTTGCTACAAGTCAGAAAGGTAAAGCTAAGAGGAGATACCATATAAATCTGCAAAATTAAGAGAAAGTTTCCCCAATTTTCTGTTTACCTGTATGTCTTTCTAAATCCTTTGAAGGAAAGAATCGTATCTTCTTCACTGTGATGTCCCCAACATTTAATATAGTACCACATATAACTAGATTGACTGTATAACTAAATTGGGATGTTTCTGGGAGTTAAAAGGGGCACTGGACCAGATGCTGGGTCTACAGGTGCCAACTGGGACTCTCACGGGCAAACTAGGAGATAAGTTCATACTACAGTATATATCCAGTAACTCTTGGGGGGAGAAAGAGGAAGACAGACATACCAAGTCTAAAGTCCAGTTGTCAAAGGTGGGGTATAAAACTCTTCTTTCCCTCCAAACAATAACAATGAGAGTGAAATAATATGTATTTTCACTCCAAAAGTTATGTATTTAGAAAGGTAGTGCATTGTATTAGGTTGGTGCAAAAGCAGTTATGTTTTTTTCCATTACTTTTAATATATGTGCAGCTTAGTGCACCTCTTTGCATAATGACTTTAATTTGATGATATTTGGAGATTGTAGTATACAGTCTTGTGATTTTCAAGAATATCTTGTATCATGTGACCAAGGAGATTTTTCCTGAAACAGTAAACATCCTACCTACCTTTACTAGAAATATTATTATGATAACTATTAAGTGAGCTCGTTTGTAGATTCTAAAGCAAGGTATGTCAGAAGGAAAGAAAGTGGTTTATTAATGTAGCCCTAAAGATTACTTTTCTCTTTCCTTTCTCTTATTTTGAACCCCTTCTTCCCACTTAGTTATAGAAGTTGATGCTTGTTTTTGTGCTTTTACTAGATAGGCCAAATTTTACAGCAGAAAACTTTGTAATGGGAAATAATTCAGGTTCATTTGCATTAAAATCATGTTTCTTTCTAGTGCAGTGAGTCAACATTATCACCAAATGGTTCGGTTTGGTCACATTCTTAGTTGACAATAGATATGTAACTCGCAACCTATCTATATTTATCATCTTCAGGATAGGCTAGCAGTCTGATGGAAAACAACAAATAGTTACAGAATTGAGAATACCATTTCTGATATGTGAGCTGAGGAAAACATTTGCTTTAAATCCCACCCATCATCTTTCATCTTATCCTAGCTAAAAGAGTGAAAGCTGAAAAACTTTTCAGAAGGGAAAAAATAAGGATATCTATATGTAGGACTTTCTGAAATTTTGTCTCTGCTTATATTTTTTGGAAAACAGATGGCTTATTTATAAACAGTTGCACAAAAATATGATAGTGTCATATAAAATTCTTACGATAAATTTATTGGGGATTGTCAAGGAGAGGAACAAAAATTTTTAATACAGAGCAATTAGAAGGGAAGATGACAATTTATTTTCATTTTATATTTCATAGCAAAAATTAAAAAGTATAAGGTTTTACAAATATAAAATACAGAAAATTTATATTAGATAGATTTTGTACTGTAATATAATAAACTTCACTTGAAGCTTAAATGGGAAATTTAATAAGAAACTTAATTTATGTTTTTAAAAAATACCGTTTACCTCTATATAGGTCTTGTGTAGGTTAGAAAACACTGTTTTTCAAGTTAAGACTCTAGATTCATATCCTCATTATATAGTATAAATCACAATTATAGGTTTTTTTAACTTTTAGATTCAGGGTACATGTACAGATTTGTTATATATGTAAATTACATGTCATGGGAGTTTGGTGTACAGATTATTTCATCACCCAGGTAATCAGCAGAGTACCAGACAGGTAGGTTTTCAATAGTCTCTCTCCTCTCATCTTCCTCCCTCAAGTGGTCCCGGAGTCTGTTATTTCCTTCTTTGTCAATTACAGAGCTTTAACAACATTTTAATGTTTCCTTAAAAAGAGTAAAGATTCTATGATTCCATGGAATCCTTTGTTTTATTCTGGGTTTTTTTTTTTTTTTTTGTAACTACTCATAAATTCTTTCATTTTGATTTACAAATCAAAAGGCATATATTTTGATATTTTTAAAATTTACACCAAGGGACTTGTAAATGTTTTTTTGAAATAATTTGTAATATTACATAGTGCAGATTTCATCAGTTGTCACATGTGCTCTCTTTAGAGACAGAACTTTCTAAATATAACAGGCCATATTGTTATCTCATTTGAAAGCCTATCCTGAGCAACCAAAACTTATGCTAGTTTTACAAATTATGTTTGCATATATGAAGTAATATATAACATATAACTTTTAATAATACATAAATTTATATATTTTATGTCTGTGTGTGTGTGTGTGTGTATATATATGTGTATATGCAGTTATAATATATAAATCCAATCATTAGTGTTGGCCGGGCACAGTTGCTCACACCTGCAATCCCAGCACTTTGGGAGGCCAAGCCGGGTGGATCACCTGAGGTCAGGAGTTCAAGACCAACCTGGCCAACAGGGTGAAACCCCGTCTCTACTAAAAATACAAAATTAGCCAGGTGTGGTGGTAAGACAGTGTTTTAATGGTGGATTCGATTTCTTCAGTAGCTCCTTAATTAGCCATGTAATTTTACATAGTAATTCTTTTTATCAGGCTCAAATAAGAATGATATTTAATAAACTGGAGCATAGCTGTGGAAAATTGCCTGAGGTTTGAATTTCTGGTTTAAAATGAAGCATGCTTTTTAGAAGTTAATAACTATATGCTTTCACTGGTATACAGTTGAACATTTATGATTGTTGATGTCACATATCTCTGGCTTCTGAGTAAACTGGAACTATAAACACACTACTAATTGGAAGGAGAAATTAAAAAGTTAAAGAAAAGTTAAAGTTAAAGAAAAGTTAAACCTAGAAGTTTCCTGGGCCCTTCAGATATATTTTGGGTCTTCACTTTGATCTATAACTCTTGAAACTGATGTAAATTGTACCTTTTTTGTGCAGAGAGGAAAAAGTGAGACAATGGACAGATAGAATGCATTCTGTTGCAGTAGAATTAACATCAAGTCAAGAAAAAGTATTACTTGAGTATCTTTTTTTTTTAAATCCAGCATGGGTAAAAGTTCACATTAAATGAGGAATTCAGCTTTGTCATGGAATACAGCACTGAAGCTCTTCTGTGTAGGATATATGACATGTAAGATGTTTGCTTATAGGGAAATATCTATTGTAGTTATCCATTTTCACGCTGCTGATAAAGACATACCCGATACTGGAAAAAAAAAAAAAAGAGAGAGAGAGGCTTAATTGGACTTACATTTCCACATGGATAGGGAAGCCCCAGAATTATGGCAGGAGGCGAAAGGCACTTCTTACGTGGCAGTGACAGAAGAAAATGAGGAAGAAGCAACAGAAACCCCTGAAGAACCCATCAGATCTCGTGAGACTTACTCACTAGTATGAGAATAGCATGGGCAAGACCAGCCCCCATGATTCAATGACCACCCGCCAGGTCCCTCCTACAACATGTGGGAATTGTGGGAGATACAATTCAAGTTGAGATTTGGGTGGGGACACAGCCAAACGATATTATCCATAAAATTCATGTGATTGTTAGAAGCGAAGTATTATTTGAGAAAAACAAGGGAAGACTACTTGTACTGATGGACTATCAATAATTTAGTACTATTTCTTGAAATATTAAAAGGTAAAAACTTTAAGAACTTAAAAAAAGGAAGGCAGACATTATTTTTTGAAGATTATTTTCACCAAATAATTGGTTTTAAAAATAGATGTTACTTTACTGTAGGATAAAGTTGTGATTATTAAGAGAAAAGTTTTATGATGTTATTGTCATTTCAATTTCAAAAAAAATGAGGTTGTCACCTGTAATCTCAGTGCTTTAGTTGGCCAATACAGGAGGATTGCTTGAGCCCAGGAGTTTGAGACCGGCCAAGACAACATAGCAAAACCCAGTCTATATTTAAAAAAAAAAAAGTTGAGCTCATTGAAATATGTATTAATCTTGGTTTTTTCATTAGTAAAAATATAATATTTACTTGCCCTTGAGTAGATTGTTAGCACTATCTTGTTTAGATTAGTGCATAGTGAGTAAACTGGCACGAATAGTAACTTTGGAAAAATGAAAAAAAAGCGTATTCCTCATATTTCAACTGAACTCTATGAATTCTAATAGAATCAGAATCAACAAAAGATATTTTTAATTGCCTACTGGATCCCTACTTTCTGATTAAACATGGTATTCTTATTTCTAAATATGCCAAATTGCTAAGTCTTAAATGGAAATAAATTAGAACTGGAACAGATGCCTGTATAGAGGCATATATTTTATCTGTATCTATAAACAAATTTGAGCATAATTATTCCATTTGTGACTGCTTATAAGTGTTCTCCTTCATTTAAGGATCTGCTACACTTTCTGAACATTCAACAAATACAAAGCAGGTTTGATATTACCAGAGAAAATGTACTTGTAGAGTTTAGTAGGAAAACATTATTTATCATGTATACAATTTGTGACTCAGGAAATGAACTGGTAACTCTGAAGGCAGAAAATAGGTTATGACAGTTTGTTGGTGTGCTTGTTTAATAATTAGCAGTAAGTAATTAAAGTAGTAGCAAAACAAAATTATCACCTAAAGTATTCTCATGAAGAAATTAAATCTCCTTCAATGTATAAATAAAACTATATTTGAATATAATGTTCTTGGAGTACTGTGTAAAAATGATGATTGTCTCAAACTTTGTTGTTTTAGAGTATCTGACTGTCTTCTCTCAGATGATTGCATTTCATGATCCAGAGCTGAGTAATCATCTCAATGAGATTGGCTTCATTCCAGATGTAAGTACTTGGTGCATTAATAGAACATGTTGTAAAAAAAAAAAAAAAAAAAAAAAAAAAAAAAAAAATAAAAAAAAATAATCATCACAAAAGAGTGTATTTTTTAAATTTTCGTTGTCGTAGAAGTGCGTATCTGAATAAGTTACTGCTAGTAATTATAGCCTTATGTTAGAAAGTCTGTGGCTACTTTCCATACTCCCACCTTAAGTAATGAAAATGAGTCATTTTTCTTACCATAGTTGATAGTATCAAATTGTTTTGAGAAACTCGTTAGTGATAGTGTTGTATTAAACTGTGCTGTGAAGGCTTTTCACTTGGATTTTTTATATTCAGGCCTGATTTTGAGGATATAGGAAGTGTATGCTTGAGTGAAAGTAACTTCTTCTGTGTTTTACTTGATACTACTTTGGGAGCTTAGATAGATTTTGGTTTTTCTTTTCTCAGTAGTCCACATCAAGCTAAAAGTCAGAGTTGAAAATCAAAGTTTAGCTGTAGCATGACTTAGCCTGTTTTTTATTTGTTGTTCGTCACATAGAATGAAGCCCTTTTTAAAGACTGTTGAATAAACATATATCAAAACATCACATTGTATCCAGTAAATGAATACAATTATTTGTCAATTAAAAATAATAAATGACGGTGCAGAGGAAACTAAATTAATAACAAAAGTTAGCTGCTTGGTGATGGGGTTGCAGTTAAGTAGCATGAGTGCAAAAGAAATTGTTTACTTGTTACATTTGACATTAAAAAAATTTTTAACACTATGAATGTATTACTTATTGAAAAGTTAAATTGAAGGCACCTGCCCTCAAGCAATTATAATTTTTTAGGAAGATGCTTTATTAAAAATTATTGATAAAAAACAAAATGTTCACATTACGTATTGTTAAAAGTAGGAAATGCAATTTATAAAATAATATGATATTAATCTCATTTTCATAAAGTAGAATTTAGTGTATATGTGTATATACATAGGAGAAGTTGAAAGGCTATACTCTAGAATATTAATTATGATTATCAGGTTGCAGGAGTTAGGGGTACCGAGGGGGCTTAAGTGCAATTTTTAATTGTTTTCTTTTAAGGTATTATTTTTGTAATGTGAAAAACTTTCTAAAACTATATTATGTGATCGTGTTTAATAGACTACTGTAAAGCAGTTTCTTAAAAACTGTTTATTTTCACAATGCATGGGAAGAAATACATTTTATATTTAGACCCGGGGCACACAAAATTTGAGTGGTGATGTGTATGTGTGTATACAACTAAAATAAGTTTTACAAAATAATGTTTTATACTTCCTACATGTGATGCATTGTGTTATTTTTGAAAAGTGTACATTTAATAAGTTGATTTTATAAACCTAAATTTGAAAAATACTTATCTAAGGGATTTTAAAAATCAATAAAAACTGATTTTTAAAATTAAAGAATAAAAATAAAAGGCGATTGGAGTATAATATCATTGTAAATGTGAGGTATAATACAATACTAGATCCAATCTTACGGCTAGAGTTGAAGAAGCTATCAAGGAGCTGACTGCCAAGATGGTAATGGTGTTAGATTTTTGAGTAAAAAAGAATATTAAGTATTTAAAATATAGACTAAAAAAAGATAATTATTTTCTAAAAATTTTTGTGAAGTCACCAAATTAAATTGTGCTCAGCACTGAACAGAAACAGAAAACATTTATGTAGATAAGTATGTGTGGAAACCAAGTGTGGTGGCTTGTGCTTGAAAGGCTGAGGCAGGAGGATCACTTGAGGCTATGAGTTTGAGACCAAAACAACATAGCAACACTTCATCTCTTTAAAATATAATGTGTAGAATTATAAAAACAATCCGATACAAATCCTTAGACATATTCATGAACAGAGATAATATTAAGAAAGGAAACACACAAGGATAAATAACTTTAATCAGAAAATTGAGTTCCGAATGAGTATGATGTAAGAAACAATGTTGAGCTAAAAATATTGTTAAAACATAGTTAATGTGAATACATATTAAATGTTTACTGTGTACCAAACACTGTTCCACCCTCTTTAAATATTATCAGTCATCAAATACTACAAGTTTATAAATCGTATAAAAAGTGACCTAAATATGTATAAATCCACTTTAGGAAGGGCTAATAATAAGGTGAAAATAAAATTCTAAATAATAACATGAAAGGTAAAAGTAGGTGGGAATCAGTTAAAATATGTTCTAATATTTTAGCATTATTTAGAGGGAATGCTCATTTTATTTAGGCATTAAGTCAGGGAACCTTTCAAATCTGAGATTTGATTGTACCCTCCTTGAAAACTTATAAGTTAGCCTGTTACTGTTTTCTGGATACTGGTAGAAAATGCCAGATTCCTGGGCCAGAGACCAAGGACTTTATCACTAACAGTACAGCAAGCAGCATGAACATTAGCATATTTGTGTTGGTTTCTCTTGCCCTCAAATCCTTTGGAGACAACATCAAGGACCCAGATGATACCTGCATATATAGTGGATTACATTACAAGAGAGAAAACATGAGCCCAACGAATGGAGGTGTATGGTGCCCAGAGGTCCCTTCTCCCATTGCTCGGCAAGCAGGAGGGTAGTGCTACAGGGTTATAGCTTTGTTTGCACTTGCTGTTTGGCAGATCCTGAGTTCTTTTCCCATGTCCAAGAATAAGGGTGAGTGACAACCACCAGGTGAGTGAGGCAAAGAGTTTTACTGAGTGACAAAACAGCTCTCAGCAAAGAAGGAAGCCTGAGTTGGACAGCCCCCTTACCTGAAGTTGGGTAGTCTTCCCACCACCTAAAAGTGGGTAGCCCAGAGTGTGGCTGAGCCTGGGGCTTTTATGTGCTCAGAATGGGAGTGATATGCTAATTGGTTTGTGAGTATGCAACAAAAACTAACAACAACAACAAAAAAGGCACCACTCAAAGATGGCCACAACAGTTTAAAAAACTAATTACGGAAGGGGAGGTGTATGTAAAATAGGTGAATGGTAGGGATCAATCAGAGGAAAGTGTGCCAAACAGAAGGAGAGGTTCTCAATCCACGCTGTAGATTTATATGAGATCTGTATCTTGGTTTTCATACGTTAAACTGTCTTTGGTTTAAATCAGATTACACTGGGGACTTGCCCTATCTGCCTAGGGATTTTTCTGCCCCCGCTACTATCAATAGTAGTGTGATTAGTCCTCAGAGACAATTGTAAGTCATATGGGATGAGAAGTAATTCTTTGTGGGATAGGAATATCCAGCACATGGCAAATGCTGAGCATCCCTGACTCCCAACCACTCATTGCCAGTAGCAGTCCTCTCATCATCATTACAAAAAAATGCCTCTACGCTCATTTCTGAGTAATTAATTCACATGTATTTCTGAATGTCCTCTAGCAAATGATTCTGTCACTTGTTAGGAATTTTAGAGTAAACAGAAAGAAATGAGGGGAAACAGTATATCTTAACCTGAAGAAGAGTCCCATCTACAACTCTTTTCTTGTCACAGAGAGTGGGCAAAGTTTTTTCACAAAGAAAGCTAAAATGTTAATAGGAAGACTGTTTTTTCAAATCTTTTTCTTTGTGTGTATTTTTTAATTGAGCTGTTTTTCAAGTCTGTGGATAATATAAAAATGATGAGGCCTTTTTTAAATTCAATTTTGTGAACAGATTTAATGTTTTAATGTAGACATTATTGACAGTGAGTACTTGTGGGAGGGGCATGATGAAATGGAGGACTTTTTAAAACATTTTTCTAACTCTATTAATAACATTTTAGTTCTATTTTATTAGTTGTGTATATAGCATTTTTTAAAAATTCTGAATGATTGTCTTTAATGTTCTACCTTTAAAGTAATTATTGAGGCAACTTTCTATGCCTCTAACAACAGTACAGGCTAGATTTATCAAGGAGAAGAGTGGGTACTTTGATAATCATTTACTAAACCACGTTTCCTACTCAAGAACTAAACCTATCAAAGTAAGCCCTCATTAATCTTTCATCGGCTTCCATTGCAGTAGAGATTGTGATTTCTGGCTTTTTTCCTTTTGCTCTGGGTCACGGAACTCTGAATACTGAGCACTGCTAAAGCCTGAGTAGTTAGAAATATTGTACACTGATGTGATGCTTAGATTATACATTTCATGATAGTTATGTGATTTTCATATAAATAGAGTGAATAATGTGTATTTTATAAAATTGGGGACAGGCTGATATTTATCATTTTTGTCTTGATATGTGTTTCTGCTTTTAAAAGTATAGTAGGCCTCGTTTAAAATGAGAACAGGAAAGTATGATTCATTCTTAAGGGAACCGTTTTCCTGAAATTCTGTGAATAGTATTCAGCTTGCAAATTATGAAGAGTTGTCAGGTAACCATTAAAAGAAATGATAAGGAATCTATCAGTACTATATGTGCCTTTTTAACCTACTGTCACAGCTAAAGATAAAGCTAACAAATTCCATGATATGCTCGTAAAGCCATTGTCATTTAACTGCAATCTGAAAGGATGCTTATACTACTTAAAAGCTTATCACAATCTTTTCAAAATTTATATTCAGCAGAGTTTAAACCGCTCAGAAACAATTATGTATTTGTTCCTTCATTTGTTCCTTACCTTCATTATGTTGTTACATAAATAAATTTTAGATTTTAGTCTAAAGAGAATACTAACAATGAGCTTTTCAGATTTTATAAAGATGTAATTACAGGAAAAACCAGGAATATCCACCTTATTTAGTATATCTTATAATAAGAGTCCTACTAACCTGTTGTAGTCTCTCTGAAGAGTCCTGTGATGTGTCCTCTTGTCTGGTAGCTGCTATCGTTTCCCCAGCATTAGTACAAACTCCATTCTACTGGCATTGGATCCATTAAGGCCTTTGAATACAAACGGCTTATTAAAGTCTCTTTCTCGTAGTGAAGCTTGATTACCTTTCAGAAAGTGCCCAGATCTTAGAAATCAAAGTGGCTATTAATAGTATCAGGGATGATAAAATGACATTTTGGTACTTTCTAGCCAAAAAACTATATACACAAGTTAAATATCTAGCAAGTTTTCCAATTCAGTAAATCTTCATGTCCATTACCCCCCACATCTGTTTCTAATCTAATGATTCCTTATGCTATCCAGAAACAGGTGAAAGGAAGTATAGCAAAATGCAGCAGTTCTAAAACATGTTGCTCTCAGAACCCCTTTATATTCTGAAAAATTACTGAGGACCTCAAAGAGTTTTTGTTTATATGGGTTATAGCTATCTATATTTGTAGAGATTTAAAATATATTTATGTATTAACTCATTTAAAAATAACAGTAACAAACTCATTGCATGTTAACCAAAATAACGTATTTTTTAAAGAAATAGTTACATTTTTCCCCAAAAATGCAATAGTGGTATTGTTTTACCTTTTTATAATCTTTTACATTTTTATAATCTTTTTAGTTGTTTAAGTATATGAAGAAAATGTGACCTCACACAGACATGTAAATAGTTTCTCAGATAGTGGTAGTTTCTTAAATGTCTCAGAGCAGTGGTGTCTTTTTTTTTTTTTTTTTTTAATATAGTTTAAGTTCTAGGGTACATATACACAACGTGCAGGTTTGTTACATATGTATACGTGTTCCATGTTGGTGTGCTGTACCCATTAACTCATCATTTACATTAGGTATATCTTCTAACACTATCCCTCCCCTTCCCCTACCCCACAACAGGCCCCGGTGTGTGGTGTTCCCCTTCCTGTGTCCAAGTGTCCTCATTGTTCAATTCCCACCTACGAGTGAGAACATGTGGTGTTTAGTTTTCTGTGTTTGCAATAGTTTGCGGAGAATGATGGTTTCCAGCTGCATCCATGTCCCTACAAAGGACATGAAGTCTCACTCCATCACCCAGGCTGGAAGTGCATTGATCTCGGCTCACTGCAACCTCTGCCTCCTGGGTTCAAGTGATTCTCCTGCCTCAGCCTCCCAAGTAACTGGGATTATGGGTGGTTGCCACCATGCCTGGCTAATTTTTTTTTTTTTTTTTTTTTTTGTATTTTTAGTAGAGATAGGGTTTCACCATGTTGGCCAGGCTGGTCTTGAACTCCTGACCTCAAGTGATCCACCTGCTTGGTCTCCCAAAGTGCTGGGATTACAAGCATGAACCACCACTCCTGACCTCATTGTTTCTTAAAGCTAGTAGTTGCTATGTACCTTCTAAAGCCATGTCGATGAACTCCTCATACTGTGTTATACTAAAATCCATCACTCTATCTTGCAATTTAAATGGCTCTTTTACTCATACATAATTTTGTAGTGTCGTGAATTGGTAATTTGAAAACTATTGATTCACTGAGTTACACAGATCTTCCAACTATGAAGCATTTCATTATATAATATTTTTAAAATCACAGCTATTAATATCACAATAGATCTCTTCCAAAAAGTGATTAAGTATTGGGAACCTACCGATTTCACAGTGGCAGATAATATATTTCCAAAATTTTAATCTTTGCCTAAAAGCTCTTATTTTTTCTTAAAGTAACTGTTTCACTTTGTACATTTAAAAAAATCATTGTCATTCTTTCAAATAAACATAGTATTTCTCGCAAAAACCATCAATGTTAGCTCACATATGATTACCCAAGTGCTTTACCTCTTTGTACTTCAGTAGATAGAACAAGTACTTTACACTTACTTCCATTTCATTTCACAAATTTTAAAAGAGATGTTTAATAAATTTAATAATTTTTACTCCTTCACATGACCATTATTATACTTTGGTGTCTGTGCCTTAAATTGTGGTAAGATACCAGCAGTTTTATCTACCAGTGGCTTTGCACCACTAGCACAAATATCAATCCAGTAAAAAGAGCAAATCATCTTACTATTATTATGAAAATAGCTTTGCATTGGTGGACCCCTGAAAGGTCTCAAGGACTGCCAGAGGCCTGTGACCAAGATTTAAGAAGGCTGGTATAGAGGTTAAGTACTCAGACACTTGTGCCAAATGCCCAGGGTTCTAAATTCTTGCTATTCCATATGCAAATCACATAATCTTTTTTTAGTTTTAGTTTTGGTTTTTTACCTACAATCCTCTTACCATTGATGTACATTATAATAAATTCTACCTCATAATGGTGATTAAATTACAGAATGCATATAAACTGTTCAACACAGTTCCAGGCACACTATAACTGTTAAGGGGTATTGTTCTTTAATTAATATTATTATAATTTGATCATGTTGCATTATTTATTTGATTATATTAATATGATTCATATTTAGAAGAACATTATATTACAAGCTATAATGGATATATTATTTTGCTACGTCAGTTAATGAATAATCTGTCAGAGGAGGTATGGTACTAATAACAATAAAGACTTGCATAGTTGTCTGAATTGATGAAGATTTTCTGCCACTTTGAATTTTAATCTTTTTAATTGCTTGATTTTTAAGGTACTTCTCTATCTCCCACAAAGTGCTACATAACATGTTTTATAGTTTTTCTTTTACTTAAAGTAAATTAGAATGAATTGTTTGAAATTTTTGAAAAGTTTTTTGTGATAATCAATGAAATAATTGAAATGTATTCTGGAATTATAGCTAATCTTTCCCAAAAATGATAATGTAGATCTCAGAACCATTAAATTATCCAACTAATTTTCTTGTAAGTTTTCGGTGTATAGTTCTTTAGTTCAATATTGTAAGCCAACTAAGAATAAATAATAAAAGGTATGTTTATACAGTTAGTTATTTTTTATTTGTTTCTTTTTTTATTTAGGGAACTCATGACCTATAAAAGATGTAACTAATATAATTTTTGGTATATAGGGGGAAAAAATTAACCATTTACTTTTTGAGTCCAAGGGATCTTTTACATTATTGTTCTATATTTAAGTCATTTTGTGAATAATTTGCAGAAGTGGAATAAAGCATAGTAAAAAAACTGTATTAAAATATTTAGTAAGAATTTAAATACAACAAACCCAAAATTTTATGTCATATATTCCTTATTTTGAAAGTATATATGTATATATGTGAAAATATATATGTGTATGTGTCCTTTGAATTTACTGTTCAGCTGTCACACATGAGCCTGAAGGATATCCGTCATGTAAATACCGATTCCAGATTTCAAATATGTCTGTCTCTCATAGGTTCTAGCTGATTTCTGGTTCTTCTTGCACTTGCATGGTTAAAACACAATCATCAAAATGAAACATTGACAGAGCTCATAACTTTGTTGAAGAACAGCTGTCTTTTATTACATAATTTGAAAACATTTTCATTTTTAGATTTATGAACACAAATTAGAATAAATTTAATTTTTATTTCTATATCATTTATTTCTTCATAATTACATTGCAAACACATACACCTATAGCATTTATTTGCTTAAACTGTATCAAAAAACTTTTGGTGCACAAATATCATTAAAAAATCAAATATTACTTTCATATATCCTTTTAGCAAAGTAAAATGGCCCAGGTTTCTTGTTGCACAATATTGTGTGGTGAGGCCCTTAACTTTGAATGACTGACTGAATGAGAATTCTAGACTTATTTATTGTTTACTTTGATAGCTATGTTTGAGGAAATTCACCTAAGAGATTGTCATCTGAGCACTCACAATTTGCAGTATCACTTATATAACTAATTTTACCATTCGACTTGAGTTAAACTGTTGCTATCTTTTTGTATTCATCTTCTGATGAGTCCAGTAAATGTAAAACATTGTCCTCTGTTAAGAAACATTTTCCTCTTTTCTTCTTAATAACAAAGGTGGAAAATGAAAAATTCTCAATCTTTAGCTGTGTTCAATGAAAACGTAAAAAAACAACAAAAAATCTATTATGATGGTGTCTCTGTACATCTTTCATATATTCTTGAAAGATGGTGCAATACTACGGCTAGCACAAAAAGAAAAATGAAGAATGGCATAATAATGATGATTTAATACTGTACTATCCTTGTAGATGATTCCATCATTCTTCTGTTTTCTTATTAGTGTTTTTCAGCATAGTTGAGAATAATTAATTGATAATGATGTAATAATTCTTACTGATAAGTAAAATATTTTATACAGTGCCTAGGAGTCTATTCTTTTTACCTTCTGGTCATACCTTTCCTAGTAAAAAAAAAAAAAAAAAAAAAAAAAAAGTGTGTCTTTTGTTATATGACTTAATGAGGTTACCTCAGAACTTTGGCTTGTTAAAATACTTTTCCATTACTGAAGATTCTGGGTGATCATTGTAACTCCTATATTTAAGTCTACTAAATGCCTATGCCAGATGTTCTAGATCCATTAACTAGTCTTCACAATCATCCTAAAGGTTCAAGGAGATAACTTTATCAGGTCACAAAGTGCAGATATTTACACATTCTTTTCTGGAATGTCTATATGTATGTTTCCCTAATGTACATATAGAGAATCATTGCAAAAGCATTAAATTCATGATCAATATGTATTACAGTGAAGGCGTATAATAATTTAAATATGAAAATACTTCTGACTTAAGATAGACAATATAGCATGCTTATAAAGGATGTGGATTAAGAAAATCAATAGAAAGGGACTCCCCTTTGTAGTAGTAAAATGTAATTTTCTGCTTTTCAAAATCAAGAAAATTATCCCCCTGCCTTTGTTTTTCCTATTGATGGTTCTAAATTTGACATTACCAGACCACATGGAAGGATCTCATGAAATGCTAAATATCACTACTCTTGCTTGATATTGCTAGGGGGCAGTATTTACTTAGCTGACTGTGTAGAATAGCACTACACCAAATGAATTGTACGTAATTTCATGATCTGGAGAAAATACTTAGAGTATGTTTGATTTCTTTTCATTAGATTTTACTTTCTATTAAATTAGGAAATAGCTAATAATATCTCTAATATTAAATTGCTTTTCTTTTTAATTAAAACCTGCCTGGTATTCAAAATTATTGTATCTTGATGTCTTTTTTGTATCAGGCTATATTATGAAGCTGTGCCAATATCCTGAGCAATTAAGATGAAAATATCAAGATTTTAAAAGGGAGAAATATAGAAAGAAAAAATAATAGGCATTGCCATCTCACAGAGTACATTACTTATTTATTAATCTTAATTATCCTTAATTGGTAAGAGATAACTGGTTCTGGTAAGCCCCTAGGAGCTGTTACATGTTATATTAAAGATATTTATTCAAGTTGAACTAATTATTACTTTTCAAATATCATTAGAATAAGCTTTGTTTTGCTTATTTTAAATAATTTTTTATAATTATTGTCAAAGTGTAGGTATATAACAAAATCTCAATTTTAATTTTTTAAATATATCCTGCTATTTAATATGAAGTATTTTTCCCCAGTATTAAGCAAGGAAGGACTAACTCATTTTCTCATTATTTCATATTTGTTGAAAAACTTCTTAAGAAAGTATATAATTTCATGACTATTTGGATCCTTAATCACTTTCATTTATCTTCATTGTGTTTTTCATTCATTCTTTCAACAAATATTTGAATGATCCTTTCAACAAATACTTGTGTGCCTATTATGTGCCAGACATTTTTCTATGCCATGGATAATATGTCAGCAATAAAATAAGAGATAGACAAAAATCTCTGCCCTCATATTCTAGAGTAGATAGACAATAATGAAGATAAATATACTATATTGGTAGGTAGTGGTAAGTTCTAATTAAAATTAAAAAGCTAAAGCAGAGGTATGGATGTTATGTGCTCAGGTAAAGGAGAGATTGAGTTTTCGTTATTTATTTATTTCTGAGACAAGGTCTTGCTCTGTCACCCATGCTGGAGTGCAGTGGTATGGTTATAGCTCATTGCAGTCTCAACCTCCTGGGCTCAGGTAATCCTCCTCAGCCTCCCAAGTAGCTGGGACCATAGGCGTGTGCCACCATACCCATCTACTTTTTAAATTTTTTGTAGATATGACGTCTCCCTATGTTACCCAGGCTGGTCTTGAATTCTTGGGTCAAGCAGTCCTCCCGCTTTGACCTTCCAAAGTGCTGGGATTGTAGGAGTGAGCCACCTCACCTGACCATGAATTTTGAAATAAGGTAGCCAAGAAAACCTCACAGAAAAGCTGACTTATGAATAAATGCTTTAAGAAAGTAAGGGAAAGAGCAATCCAAGCAGAAGCAGCAGCAGTTGCTACAGCCCTGATGTGGAAGCGTACCAGAGACGTGAAGGAGCAGCCAGCAGACTATTGTGACTAGAGCACAATGAACAAGAAGATAAGGCCAAATAGGTAATAGAGGGCCATATTACATAGTTTTATTGATCATCGTTAGGACTTCGGCTTTTATTGTTAGAGGTGGAAAGCCACTGATGCTTTTGAGCAGAGGAGTGATGTCTCATGTAAACATTTTAACAAGGTCATTCTGGCTGCTATGCTGAGAGAAATCCAAGGATGGACAAGAATGGAATCTACGAAACTAGTCATGGACTATTCCAGTAATCTAGGCAAGAGATAGTGTTGACTTAAATCAAGATATTAGCAGTGGAAGTAGTGGGAAGTTTTCATATGCTGCATGTATTTTGAAGGTAGAGCCAGCAGGACTACTGGTGACAAATACACAGTGTGTGAGGAAGAGAGGAGTCACGTACCTGAGCAATTGAAAGGGTAGAGTTGCTCCTAACTGAGATTTGGAATACTATACTTGGAGGTATAAATTTTGAAGGAAGTCTCAGGAGCTAATTTTAGGATATGTATATCTGTTAGACATGCAAGTGGAGGTAACAGACGTTTGGATACACAGTTTCAGAATTTGTAGGAGATGTTTAGGGATGGAGCTGTAAATATGAGGGCCCTCAAACTATACAGTTATTATTTGGACAAAAATAGAAAAGATATCTAAGAACTGAACCTGGGAGACTCCAGGTAGAGAGTCAGAGAGAGGAAGAGGAACCAACAAAGGAGATGGACAAGGAGCAGTCAGAAAGATAAGAACAAAACTAGGTGAGTACGGTGTTTTGGAAGCCAAGTGGAGGGAATAAAGTGTTCTGAATAAGTGAGAATAGTCAACTATGTCAAATCCTGCTGGTTGGTAAAGAAAGATTGCAATTGAGAATTGGCCATTAGATTTAATGACAGAAATTATTGATGACCAAGGTAAGAACAGTTTCAGTGGTGAGTTGGAGGCAAGAACTTGACTGGAGTGGGTTGAGAGAATATTTAATGAATATCTACTGCTCTTATTGTAAGCTCCCTACAGCCTGGAACTATGCTTTGTTCACTGCTATATTCTATCACCTAACACAGATCTGGCATGTATTCGGCACTTAGAAAATATTGAATTAATGAATAAATGAGTAAAATAACATTTACTCACAAGAATCCTATCATTCTCCTGCAGAGAATATGATAGGAAAGGCCATAAGCTACTGTAACTTTGCTGCCATTACCTTATACCAAAACTTGTATTGTTGCACTTAATAGTAAAGCATTTTAGGTATCTGTTCCTATGTCTGACTCTTCTGCCAGAGTGGGGCACATGGCATATAACCCAAAGCATTTCATATTGAATAAATGAACAAAAGCAAGCATGAATGAATGAAAGAGTGAATGAATATACCCAGAATTAAGTATAGTATAGTATGTTGTGATAAGTAATTATAATATAAAAATGATTACTATAATTATATATAATACAACTATATTATACATGATACAAACCATAGTGGGATAGGTATCATAAAAAATATACAAAAAGTTTTCACAGAACAAATGGCATTTGAGGCAGTCTTGGAAAAATCTTGTAGCGCTTTGATTGATGGAAATGATCAAGAAAGAGCATTCAAAGAAGAAAATGCAAAATGCATCGTTAGGAAAGTAGTGTGTTCAGATCATAGTAAATCTGCCTTTGAGGGAAGTAGAACATGTGTAGGCAAGTGGGAAGGTGCAAAGAAATTTAGTCTGATGCCATTTCTTATTCTGATATTAATAATAATACTACTTCAAATTTGCAGGTTGTTACTGTTTCCAAAGCATTTTCACATATATTATTTCTACATCACACCATCTCTATGACATAGTTAAGACAGACACTAGTTTTTCCTGTTTCAAAAAATGAAGATCTGGGATTCACAGAGGTTAACTGACTTGACCAAGGCATGGTATCCAGTAATTGTCAGAGTCAAAACTCAGATGTATGTTTTCTGACTCCAAGTCCTTGGCTTTTTCACTAATTCACAGGGGCCTTAAATGCAGGAGTACAAAATTGTACTTAATTTGGTATGAAGTGGAAACGTATTGATGTGGTGGAGCAGGGGAATGATGTCATCACAATTGTGTATTTAGAAAAATCAATTTGGCTAAAGGAAATATTGGACCAGGTAGAAACTGAACAATTATGAAACATTTTCAGTAGTCCATGAAAGAAAGAATGAGAACCAAAACAAGATTAATTCAGTATGAATGGACAGAAGCAGAAGATTGAAGAGACCTTGTAAAAATAATATCTATCAGACTTACTTTTATGCCTAAGATTTTTCTACCTAAGTGACTATAATAATGGTGTTGGTAGAAAAAAGAGGCAGTTTGGGGGTGACCATGAGTGTGGTTGGGTGCAGTTAAGTTACACTGAAACAATTTGATCCTTCCAAGGCTTGCTTTTAAGGTTGATGAAATGGGGCCAGAGAAGGTTGGTTTTGGAGCATAATTTTGCTCCATTACTAAAGCAGTACTCTTCTGACTACTCTCCCTAATGCCTTGTTTATAACAGTTGTGGGTGTTTTTTGTTTTTTTGTTTGTTTGTTTTTGGTTTTTTTTTTTTTCATTCTGGTTAGTGAGAAAATGAACTATTCTTGGCATTTTATGAGCTTGGCATTTTTTCCCTCTGATCATTTGAAGTGGTTTCTGCCCCACTTTGTTATATATATGTATACACTCAGATACTCAGATATATGTTTTCTGTGTGTGTACACACACACACACACACACACACATATATACGCTCACTCTCCAGTAATTAGCAAAGATTTGAAGGGAACCTTCAGCACACTTCTGGAGCTTTTTCTATGCAACTGTCTCTCTGGCAGCATCTTCCAGGACACTTTCCTGAAGATTATATCCACCTTGGTCTCTCCAGATTTCCTACTCTGCATATTCAGCTCAGGACAACCACCAAGCTCTTTCTGGTTCTTCCTCCCTGTCAGTGGCCTGGAACTTTGCATGCAGTAAATTGGACAATTTTAGGGTTCATTTCATTTGTTTCTCCTCTCTCAGGTACCACTCTCTCTGCCTGATATGTAAGATGTACAAATTGTTGTTTTATATATTTGGTCTGACTTTTAGGTGTTTCAGTTCAGGAGCTAAATCTGGTTCCTGTTATGCCACCTTGGTCAGAAGCAGAATTCTTCCATAGATCTTAATGAAGCTAATTACAAAGACTAGTACGGGAGAAAGGCACTGTTAGCTAGTTGCTGAAATAATTTGAAGAAGATTTTTAATGACAGTTAGCTTTCATCAGAAGGGGAGAAGGTAATGTTGATGTTGTGTCTTTAAAAGAGATGTTGAATAATAGCAATGAAACTAATTTTGCTGACTTTATTTTTTAATTTAAATTAAAATGAACAATTTATATTTTATTGTTTTCTACAACCCTTACTCATTACAGTGAAGTCATATACCTTTGTACTTTTTCCTTTTCCCATTTATGTTGTCCCTAGAAAAATGTATCTAAATGTCAACCTATGAAAAAATGGTGATATAGTGGAGATGAGTGGGTTTTATTTCACATGTAGTACTTAGATTTTAGTAAACCATATACTTATAAAGTTCTTGACTGGCATCTTGATAGTATAAATAATTGAGTGAAATGCACAGACAATATACATCTTTACTCATAAATTCATAATTGCTAGTTGCTGAAATAATATTTATTTAAACTAACCCTGTAGGTAGTAAAGAAGTCTTTAATAGCAGCCTGTATTAACTCACAAAGTGAAATAAAATTAGTGCTTTTTCAGGTTTTTTTTTGTAAATTATTGTTGATTTTTGATACTTGCTATTGACAAAGGAGATTTTTACTCTACTTTTATAAATTAAGGAAGATTTGTCACTTCCAAAACCTTCTAAAATTTGAAAATGTGTATGTCTATATATATTTATATAGAACCATTTATACTATATATATAGCTATATATGTGTGTGTGTATGTATATATTTCTGGGTAGTAAACTTCGGAAAATAAATTTGTCAAACTATTATTAATAATGGTAATATTAGCTCTTATTACTTTTAGTCTGTTATGAAGCATTCTGTTAATTGAGAAAGTGGTAACAAAAAGCACACGCTTCTTAACACCTTTTATTGAGACATTGTGAACATTAAAAAATAAATACAGTTAAGAGTACCTCAATACTTATGAGGACTGTATTATGGTTCTCTAGAGAAACAGAACCAATAGGAGATATATAAGTATAGATAAAGGAGATTTATTATGAGTAATTGGCTCACACATTTATGGAGGCTGAGATATCCCACAATATACTGTTTGCAAGCTGGACACCCAGGAAAGCCAGTGGTATAATTCAAAGTCCAGAGGCCTTTGTAATTCTGATTCCAAAGGCCTGAGAACCAGGAGGCTGGTGATACAAATCCTAGTCTAAAGGCAAAAGAAGATTAGATGAAATGTTCCGGTTCAAGCAGTGAGGTAGAAAAGAAGAGACACAGTCCTCCTTCCTCTACGTTTGTTTTGTTCAGTCTGTCAGTTGATTAGATGATACCTACTCACACTGGGGAGGACAGTTTACTGACTCCACTGATTCAAATGCTGATTTCATCTGGAAACACCATCTCTCACACACACACACAAATAACATTTAACCAGATACCTAAGTATCCCCGATCCAGTCAATTAACTAACACAAGGATCTTTAAAATCTCAGAAATATTCTGTACAAACCTGAAAAGTAAAATATACCCTTGAAATTAGTATCCCAGTATTGCGTTTGGATTAGCCACAGTCTTGAGTTTATCCTTTGGTGAAATGAAGACATTCTGTGAATAATTTTTGGCAAAAGAATCATCTACATTTGTAATGTGGATAGTATCATTATATAATAGAGTATTTGTAATAACTGTAATTACCTATGTTAAAAGAAAAACCTTTGACAAATTGAATTTAACAGAGTTTAATTGAGGAAAGACCAATTCATAAATTGGCAGCCCCCAAGCCAGAAGAGGTTCAGACACTCCAGCATAGCCACATGGTGGAAGATTTATGGACAGAAAAAGAAAAGTGACCTACAGAAACAAAAGTGAGGTACAGAAACAGCCAGATTGGTGACAGCTCAGCATTTGCTACAGTCTTGTTTACACATCCAGTTAGATTATCGTTCACTTTGTATGGAGAAACCTTTAGGCCGAACTTAAAACATTTAAGGAGGCAGCTTTAGGATAAACTTAACACTACATTCTCTTTTTTTTAACCAATAAAGTAGACCGAAACATAGAACTTACATTACCATTTAGTTTATTGGTAATCATTCTAATTACCTCTTTTATTTCCTCTTTATCCATTCCCTGTACCCCTTTTTCCACTCATAGCTCTATGCCATCCCTTGGTTTCTCACCATGTTTACTCGTAAGTATCACTTCCCCTGGTTTTTTTGATATTGTATTAGCACAAGGACAGGCCAATGCCTCCCCATATTTTATATTTGCAATAACATTGAGCAGATGTAGTAAGTCTTTTCATGTATTTCTAACATAATAGAGTTGGGTAGAAAAGAATTTCAATCGTTCTGATCCCTGAATATCAAAGTGAGAATTCTATAAAATAAAAACCTATTGTACATTTCGTGATGTTTGTACAAACTCTGTCCCCCTTTGAAAAAGAAATTATCAACTGTAGTATTTACATAAAGCTTGTAAGGGCAACTATTACAACCAAATCAGGCTTAATTTTCAGAGATTCTTCAATAACTTTTATTTTTTAAACTAGGATTCCTCTAGAAATTAAGCAGATTATGTGAATGTATAATATTTTAATTTGCTAATAAATTAAATATTAATATAAATATTAATAAAGTGTACATCCTTACAAATAAAATATGCTTTACATGGTAACTGTAATAATATTTGAAGTAGATCTTTATGCACTGGCCTGGAAGATATACATAGTATTGTTAATAAGAAAAAGGCAGTTGCAAAAAATAGAAAGCTGCTCATACGATTTTTGGTAGGAATTTATTAAAACAGTTGTTTAGATAATATAATAGATATGTCATTTTACTGTACCTAAAACAACACTAAAGTTCATCTAGATAAATAGATCTGTGAGAATAATATAACTGGAAAGTTCTGGGAAGACATATTATAAATGGTTAATAGGGTTAAAAATATTTTCTGTTTGGCCAGTCTGATTATCAATTTTTTAAGATGCCTTAGGAGGCTATAAATTTTCAAAGCCAAATAAACATTTCATTAAAAGAATTTGGTAGTATTAGCTCTTCAATAATAGTTTTGACCATAAGGTAATAATTATAGAACTAGTAAAGTAGGTTGTTATTGTTTTAATTGTTATTATTTTGGTTTTTTAATTTATTTATATTTTTTATCATTTTACAGATGTGTTTCCACTACACAAAATTTTCCACCTCTGGGATACCTTACTACTTGGGAATTCCTCTTTTCCATTCTGTATTGGAGTAGCAATTCTTCAGCAGTTGCGGGACCGGCTTTTGGCTAATGGCTTTAATGAGTGCATTCTTCTCTTCTCCGATTTACCAGGTATAGATCTCAATAAATGGAACCATTAAATGAAATTTGACTATGAAATAATGACACATTCTTAAGCCATTCGCAAAAATAACCATCCAGGCCTTCAGCACCTCTTCTGTTTGGGCCTCATCATCCTCTCTGGATTCTCTCTCTCATATACTGCCTCTTCTGCTGACCCAGCATTGTAAATACAAATCTGGGTCATACCAGCTCACTGTGATTTACATCCATCTTGGTAATGCTACTAAATGGGTAAAAGGCCAGGAAGTGGGGGCAATATCATATTTGCTCTTTTGCTTAGGACAGGGGCTGTTTGTCTTCAGTGATGGAGAGTATAGAAAGGCCACTTGGGAAGGTGTTTAAGAATCTATGTTTATACAAAGATACAATTCACATGAAACTTTGTTCCCTCCTGGTGCTGCTTGCTAACAATTTAACAGTGTGACAAAAGGAAATACTGCCCTCTTAGGAGGACAAATCAAACTCCAGGGAAATTCTATGCCATGCAATGCAGGAGAGTATGTTAAGCTATATAGAATATTCACAAGTAAGGAACTTGTAAACCTAGGAGTTGAATGTTTAAATGTAGAAATAATGGATAACTATAAGTTTTGATGCTATGGTTAAAAAGATGAAATTAATGTCGTCACCTAGGATGTAACTAAATCTATATTTTTGCGGAAACTTCAATTTTTTAGGTGAAAAAATTCACATACTTTATTGACTGCATCTCTTCTGCTGTTCTCCATATTTTCAGGCAGGCCCAAGTTACTGCTGGTAATAAACTCACTTAAAATTATCCCAGAATCAAATTTACCTGAAAACTAAGTAAAAAACAAAAGGAAGGTCCCTTAAGATTATATCTTTATTAATTACTCTGAAGAAAAATAAGAAACCTACTGCCGAAACTCATTTTTATGTTTAATGGTTGATCTGTACTTGGTACTTTACTTTCAAAAAAAAAAATTTTTTTTTTAAATTTTTTATTATTTGTGGGAAAATAATAAGAAAAATGCTTTGGATTTATTTAAAACTTTTTCTTCCCCCTTCCCTCAAAATTGAAGCTATTATCATCAGCTTTCTGACTTATCAAATTTTAATTAAAGTGAGTTATTTCTTATATGAATAAATCGTTTAGGTCATATTTTTTCTGGGAGATTCTTTATGAAAATCAAGTTATCCATTTTTTTTGTTTTGAACAGTAATAAATAAGCTAGTTTCACAAACTAGGAATACTGTTTATTTTTTGCAGATGATTTATTGTCATTTCCAGCTTGCCAAAGTAAACATAGGATGATTGATTAGGATTAAAATACATTTTCTGGCCAGTTCTAAAAATATATATATATATATGGAATGCTGATTGTACATTTTCAAATTAAGCAAATTTATTGCCTTTCTAATTTGATGCATAAATGCTCCTGTTAAACATTGGTGAAGCATCTGTTTTTATACTTTATAGGGAGATTAGTGGCAACTCTGCTTGTCTATTAAAAAAACACATGCAACTGTGTATTTTACAGTCAACTGACATATTTCTATCTTAATTCCATAGGAAAAATTATGGCTGTATATCTTTAAAATTGCCTGCTTTGGGTTTACTTTACAGATGGTACAAGATTAGAATAAAGTTTCTCTATTAATTCAAAACTGAAAGGATTTACACAATATTCTTACTAATGATCATTCAAGAGATGTTACCTTGCTTGTTTTAGGCCTTAGAAAATGAAATTCTGGTAATTTTATCCTTTCTATTCACTATATCATAACATCTGTCAAACCTTATTAAGCACTCATTTTGTTCAGAGCATGCTATTCAAATAGGAATAAAATCTATTTAGTTGATGTAGTGTCAGCTGGTACAATTGGGTTTCTTTGCTTAATTTCTCTTACTGAAAATTCATCTTTCCATGAAATAATTAATTTGTTTTGTTTATAAATAGGTTATCCTACATGCAAAGACCCAAGATATTTCATCTTCTATTATTAAGTCTTCAATTCAGTCCCATCATCCCTGCTCCTAATATCTCAATGCGTTAATGATAGGTCCTATTAAAGCACTTAACTGGATGAACAGGAATGACATTTTCCACATATTTTCAAAGCTGCCTAGCTTATCTATGTCTTCTTCCTTCCCATTTACATTGCCACCTAATTCCTGAACAAAATATTATTTATTAGTAATAGTATAAACCTCAAATAAATAAGTTCAAATGTTCACAGTAGGCACAAATTTGATATTTTTAACTGATGAGCATTCTGTCTGTTAAAAGTATATATGAATAATTCTATTTTCATTTTATAGCAAGATACATAGTGAAATACAAGTTCAGTCATCCCCCAGTATCAATGGGGGATTGGTTTCAGGACCTCCCACAGATACTGTAATCCACAAATGCTGTAGTCCCTTTGCATGTAACCTGTGCACATCCACATTTATACTTCAGATCATCTCATGATAACTTTTAATGCCTAATACAATAGAAATGCTATGTAAATAGTTGTTATACTATATTGTTTAGGGAATAATGACAAGAAAAAAAGTCACACTCAGTACAGACACAGACATTCATTTTTATTCCCCAAATATATTCAATGTGCAATTGGTTAAATCCATGGATGCAGAACCCACAGATATAGAGAGCGGACTATATAAGAAAATTTTTTATGTACTTAAAAGTTCTTCATCTGTTTAGATTGAATGTGTTCTGAGTGTATTTGGGGAAGTAGGACAAGAATCTGGTGACCTCTGAATTTATTTTCACACATATTTTATGTAGCATAGAATTTGAGAGGATTTATTTGGTCTCTTAAAACAATAAGGCTTTGAGTTTACTTGAAGTAAAACTTATTTTAGTCAGAGGTATAGTATAATTGTGAAGTTTTAGCTAAAAAACAAATGTTCATATTAATCTAAGCAGCAGATATATTTTCATGAAATGCTTAACCAAAGCAAAGAAAGCAGATATCAGTGTTGTGGTTCGATACCACCATCAGATGAGTGGACAGTTGACTGCTATAACTTTTCCATTATTCAGTACTTATCTTAATAAAGCAAAAGTGTTGCCAAGTAAATTTTGTTACAGTACATTTCTATCCAAAGTTTTTAAAGTATTTTAGAGATTTTTAAGTATATAAATGAGAAGCAATCTGGGTTTTCAGTCAATAGTTTTTTACTCTCATCTAGGGATAAATATAAATTAAATAGGGTTACTGTAATATTTATGTGTAATCTTTCCATTATAAACAGTGGCTTAGATTTTTGAAACTATAAGACTTAATCAAATATAAGCTTATTATAGCCAGTAGGCTGCTAATTTGTGACTCCTTTTTTAAATAGTTATCATGGTGATGAACACTGCAGAAAACAATAGGAGTTTAAAACAGGGAGTTAGGGAGTTTTTCTTAAGTAAATGATACTTAAGATAATATCTGAAATTATTTAAGTGATATTGAGGAGTGGGGAGTGGAAAGAGGAAAATCTTGTAGACAGAGGGAATAAAATGCTCAAAGGCCTCAGACAACTGAAGGACATTAGAGCACACAGGAAAGTGGAGAGGAGTGGCTGGAAAAGTGAATGGAGAGATAGACAAAGAAGGATCATGCAAGATCTTGTAGGCCACATTAAAGATTTTTTAAAATAATATTTGTTGAGATATTTTTTCAATATTTTTGAAGTAATGAAAAAAGTACTTAAAATAACATCAGGTACCAAAATATGAACACTATAATTGATATTAATATTTGCAGAGCTTTCTGATCTCTCTACATCAGGGTGATCTATCATGAGTGAAGCAAAGGATTCTTAACATACGTGCTTCTAATAGTTATCCATCATTTTTCCCCCTGTCTTATAGCCAGATATGGGATGGAGAAATGATTTGTGAAACAGTAGAGCAACTGTAGTACACAGTTGTTCAGTGAAGGTTTTGTACTGTCAAGCCTGTAATATTGATGCCACTTTACCTGAAACTGAGAATCAATTATTCCCATCTTCTGCTTGTAGCTACATGATCTTCATGCATGTCTTTTTTTTTTTTTTTTTTTTTTGAGATGGAGTCTCACTCTGTTGCCCAGGCATGATTTCGGCTCACTGCATGTCTATTTCTAAGTATACCTTGGAATTGCAAAAGGACAATCAAAATGAAAATTAAATTTGGAGATTTTAGCAGTAGTCCTTCTCTCCCCCATCTATCCATAAAAATTACATATAAACATTAAAATCTAGACGGCATATTAAAGTCTTGTGTGTTTAAAATTAGTTAAGGATAAGTAAGAAAGTGTTAATTTTTTTATATTGGTATGGTGTATAGTGACTGAAATAAAGCTTTATGAAAAATTATTTTTAAAACCTCCGGTTATGTCAGTCTTGTTTCTGGTGGAAATACTGCATTATTTTATGGAAAAGAGGAAAATTTAAAAACAGATATTACAGTTTATCACCTCCAAGCTAATAAATGATCATGAAAACAGCAGCCAGTAGCATGACTGATGAAGACTCTGAAATTATAACGTGATTCTAGGAAGCTAGAAGAATTCATATAACACTGACCTAATTGTTGCTCTTGAAGCATACAACTAATTTTGCAACATGTAAATACTTTATAAAGTTTAAAAGAAATGTTTCGTACATATTGAGAACTGTAATGAAAAATAATGTCAGAGGTGATCAGAATTTCTACTTATCTTGAAAATTTAGAGTAGATCTGAGTACTTATACATCTTAAACCTGGTCCCAAATTGTCAAGAATCTGACAGGAAGGCCTTTCTTTATAGCAGAGCTTCTTGTTTTATGGTTGATAAGGGTTTCTGTTTTGTGAAAGGGTTCTCGCTTTCTGAATTTTTGAGCAGTCCAAAAGTTATCTTATAGTTTAGATCAGTGTTATTAAGAGTATTTTGTTTCAGGATACCAATGATGGCATTAGGTTTGTATTTGTTTTACCATTGAATGTTTATATGTGCCTTAGGTTTGCAAAACAAAATATATAGAGCATTTTTCACTTTTGAAGTAGATTAAAAGTAATTAACCACAAAAACCTTTAAAAGTCAGAAACTGTTTAAAATATCCCTACATATACTACTGATAGATATTGCAATAAGAATGTAAGTACCAAAATGTATTAAATTTAAGAAAGATATTTAAGGCATCAAAAGAATATACTTTGAAATAGTAAGAACCATCTGTGAGAAACCAACAGCCAGAATGAGGCTGAATGGGCAATAACTGAATGCATATTCCCCTTGAGAATTGAAACAAGACAAGTATGCCCACTCTCACCACTCCTATTCCACATAGTACTGGAAGTCTTAGCTACAACAATCAGGCAAGATAAAGAAATTAAAGGGATCTGAATAGGAAGAAGAGGAATCAAACTGTCTCTTTTCACAAATGATATAGTTTTGTGCCTGGAAATCCCCATAGCCTCTGCTCAAGAGCTCCTAGATTTGATGAAAACTTTAGCCAAGTTTTAGGATTAAAAAATCAATATATAAAAATCAGTAGCACTTCTGTACACTGTGTCCAAGGTGAGAACCCAATCAAGAATGCAATCTCACTTACAATAGCCAATAAAAAAAGTGCATTACCTAAGAGTACATCTGCCCAAAGGAGGTGAAAGATCTCTACAATGACAACTACAAAACACTGCTTAAAGAAATCATAGATGGCCAGGCACAGTGGCTCACACCTGTAATACCAGCACTTTGGGAGGCTGAGGTGGGCAGATCACAAGGTCAGGAGTTCGAGACCAGCCTGATCAATATGGTGAAACCCCATCTCTACTAAAAATACAAAATTAGCTGGGCGTGGTGGTGTGCGCCTGTAATCCCAGCTACTCAGGAGGCTGAGGCAAGAGAATAGCTTGAACCTGGGAGGCGGAGGTTTCAGTGAGCCAAGATCGCGCCACTGCACTCCAGCCTGGGCGACAGAGTGAGACTCCATCTCAGAAAAGAAAAAAAAAAAAAAAGAAATCCTAGATGATGCAAACAAATGGAAAAATATTCCATACTCATGGATCAGAAGAATCAATGTTGTTAAAATGGACATATTGCCCAAAGCAATTTATAGATTCAGTGCTATTCCTATCAAACTACCAACAACATTTATCACAGAATTAGAAAAAAATATTCTAAAATGTATATGGTACCAAAAAAGACCCCGAATCACTAAAGCAATCCTAAGCAAAAAGGACAAAGCTAGAGACATCACACTACCAAATTTCAAACTCTACTACAAGGATACAGTAAAGAGAACAGCATGATACTGGTACAAAAACAGACACATAGATCAATGGAATGGGTTAGAGAGTCCAGAATTAAGGCCACACACCTACAGCTATCTAATCTTCAACAAAGTTGACAAAAATAAGCAATGAGGAGGGGATTCCCTATTCAGTAAATGGCACTGGGATAGCTAGCAAACCGTATGCGGAAGATTGAAACTGAAGCCCTTCCTTTCATCATATATGAAGATTAACTCGAGAGGGCATAAACATTTAAATATAAGACCACAATAAGAATCCTAGAAGAAAACTGAGGAAACACCATTCTGGACCTGGGCCTTGGGAAAGTATTTATGACTAAGTCCTCAAGAGCAATTGCAACAAAAACAAAAATTGACAAATGGGACCTAATTAAGTTCTTTAAGCTTCTGCACAGCAAAAGAAACTGTCAACAGAGTAAACAGACAACCTACAGAATGGGAGAAAATATTTGCAAACTGTTTATTTGACAAAGGTCTACTATCCAGAGTCTAAAAACAACTTAAACCAACAAGGAAAAAACAAGTGACCCCTTTAAAAATGTAAATAATACATGAACAGACACTTCTCAAAAGAAGACATCTGTGTAGCCAACAAGCATATGAAAAAATTGTTCAACATCACTAATCATTAGAGAAATGCAAATCGAAACCACAATGAGATACTATCTCATACCAGGCAGAATGGCTGTGATTGAAAAACCAACAAATAGCAGATGCTGATGATGTTGCAAAGAAAAGGGAACCCTTATACACTGCCTACAGGAATGTAAACTAGTTCAGCCACTGTCAAAAGCAGTCTGAAGATTTCTCAAAGAACTTAAAACAGAGCTTCTATTCAACCCAGCAATCCCATTACTAGGCATATACCCAAAGGATTATAAATCATTCTGCCATAAGGACACATGCATGTGTATGTTCATCACAATACTGTTCAAAAATAGCAAAGACACAGAATCAACCTAAATGCACATCAATGGTGGACTGCATAAAGAAAATGTGATACATATACACCATGGAATACTACACAGTCATAGTTAAGCCACCAGTCACCAAGCCCTGCCCACATAAAAAACACAAACAAACAAAAAACTTCCAATCTGATTTTTGGTGCTGTTCTTGTAAATATATAGAATCAAAGATCACAAAATCTCTGAGGAAAGCTTCCAATTAAGATTCAAAACAGTACAAACTGAAAAAATAATATATTCAGAAAGATAACTATGAGAAAATTACTATGAAAAAGCAGAACTTTTAAACATAACAATGAAAAATATTTTGCATTGAATATCTGGAAATTGATTTTTTTTTTTGAAAGAGAGAGTCTTGCTCTGTAGCCAGGCTGGAGTACAGTGACATGATCACGGCTTACTGCAGTCTTCGCCTCTCAGGTTCAAGCAATTCTCGTGCCTCAGCCTCCTGAGTAGCTGGGATTACAGGTGAACTCCACAACATTTGGCTAATTTTTGTATTTTTGTTTAGTAGAGACAGGGTTTCACCGTGTTGGCCAGACTGCCGTCAAACTCCTGGCCTCAAGTGATCCTCCTGCCTTGGCCTCCCAAAATGCTAAGATTACAGGCATGAGCCACTGTGCCTGGCCTGGAAATTGAAATTGATATAGAAATGCAATGACGTTTGTGATGAAAATGTGAAATGATAAACTTTAGGAAATCTCACAGAGTGTGGAACAAAAATACACATGGAAAGTAAGAATAAAAAGACAAAATTGTTAGAAATTAAATTCAGGAAGTTCAAGATTCTTCATTATAGAATAGAAGATTTAAAAAGAAACAAATTATCACAAACATCAAAAACATACTTTTTCTGTAACTCAGGGATCCACCAAATGCCCAGCACAATGAAGTATATGCTTAAGTATATCACCATGAAATTTCATAATACAGGGATCCTGAAAGTTAACAGAGATACAGAAAATCATGTACAAATAATCTTAAATCAGAATTTTATCACACTTCTCAGCAGAAGACATTGGAGCTCTACCTTTAATAACCCTGAAGGAAAAAATTCAACCCTAGAATGCTCTACTTGGTCAAACTATCAGTCAAGGGCAGATTAATTATATTCTTTGAAGGTTTTTAAGTAGCTTACCTCCTGTGTACTCTTTCTTTGTAACTGCTGGATAATGTGTTTCATCAAAATGAGAAGTAAATATGAAAGAGTGGTAAATAATGTCTTACCCAAAAAGTTAGGAATCAAATATAGGGGAAAGCCTAAGAGAATTGGATAATGATAAAGAGAAGTTCCAGAACAATAGCTATTCAGTAAATTTCAGAAGCAATTCATAGCCATTAAAGTGAGAGAAGAGTAGGCTCAGGAAAGCTGTCTTTTCCATCTATCCTTGCCCAAATGGTTGTGTTTTATCATATTGAAAATAGTTCAGTATTTCTGAAAGATCTGATACTAATGGGTGCCAATGAAGCAATTAATAGGTTTAGAGAAGTTATTTTACCCAGAATTGCAAAATATCTCATGGAACTGTAATTCAAACCTGGGAAACCATAATCCATGTTTTATTCACAATGCACTGTCTCAATAATTATAATGCAAGGTTAAAAAACAGTAGTGCCATGTAATGAGAGATTACTTTGTAGGAGTAATTGTGCATTTTAATGTACAGTTCACAAAGTACTTTTGCATTATATTTTGATTATGATAATGTGCTTTGGAAGGATTTTAAGATGAGAGGTGACATGAGTCAAGTGAATGGAAAATGAGATATCTGTCAGAACTAACAATCAGGGTAGAATCAGGATGGATGCCAGTACATCGTCAAGATTCATTGTAAACCTTCTATGGTGTTGATGGGATGTCTTGGAAGCAGATACAAATGACTTTTCCAATGCCAGTGATTTAAGGACTGCACTACCCCCTTTGCTCTAGATCACTGACTCAACTTCAAACTTTTACTGGTGACAGATGTGTCAAATTGATTTGAGCCCTGCAAATACAAAATCTATGGACTGAAACCCTTTCCTTTGGAAATTAACCTGTGTTAAGTAGACAGACTTCAGATGGTTGAGTGTTTTCTCTCATTGGCTGCCAAATTTTTATCTTAACTACTTGAATGGAAAGTTTTCTAAAATAAATTGCTCAATCTCTTTCTTCTTAAGCAGGCTAGAGGAACCTGTCTTAAACTGATTTTTCTTCTAGTTTGTGTTTGTATTTTCTTTGTGAAATAACAAGTTGTTATTGTTATAGAGCTTCACTATATTATCCATTGCCCAAATAAACAGGCCCATGTCTCAAAGCTTGTTTCACCCTGTTTTATAGTTTTTATATTAGGAATAACATGTGAGGTGATGAAATCTGACCTCTTTTTGTAGCCATGGAAGTAATGAGCTGTGAAGTTGGCAAACATCACTAAGGAATGCCTAATTGAGTAACTGGTCTTATCAGACTCTCTGATCATATTCCAAATTTAAGTTAGTTAGGAAGTAACAAAAGATGCCTTATAACCTAATAGTAACTTCAGACTTCTACCCTTAGTAACATGCTTAACAAATCACTTAACTTCCTTTTGTCTTAGTTTCTTTATCTTTAGCAGAAATAGAGGATGGGAAGAATAATTACAATACCTGTCTTTAATAATCATTATAAGAATTAAATGGATTAAGTGAAAGTGTACAATACCTGTCACATAATAGATGGTCAGTGTTATCTTCTTTTCCCCTCTTCCAGATTTCTCCACCTTACCACAGCAGATAACTCTAAATGATTACTCATGCACTATCCACAGAATTTAGTTAATGCCTATTTCCTTTTCCCCTTGTAAGCCCTTCATTTCAAAAAGAGGGGAGAAAAAAAGAACTTACCACTTTGTGACATGTGATATATTTTTCTCCACTGCCTGCCTGAGCTGACACTTGGACCTTTACAGAGGAAATGACAATATATGCCATTTGCTACTTTTAGAAATATGGAAAGATAAAAACTCATCAATGCTAAATTCCTTTATCACAGTCAACTTCTTGAATTTCTCCTGCCTTTCTGTGATCTCTCCACTTTCACCATAGAGGACTGGCTAACTTCTCATCAGGACTGTTGGCCTCCTAAGGAGATACAGTCTCATCAAAAACCAAATGATACAGAGTTGTAGTAACCTTTCTATGTATATTACCTCTGCATTAAAGATGCTTAAATTTCAAACATGAGAAACAAAAGGAAATCTAATATGAAAGTGTTTCTATTTTATCTTTTAATCAAGTGCATTTAAATCTTGATGAAACTTTAAAACCTTTCTTCATTTAACTCAAGAAATTATTAAAGAATGGAGAAATGCTGGTTGGGCACAGTGGATGATGCCTGTAATCCTAAAACTTTGGGAGGCAAAGGCAGGTGAATTGCCTGAGGTCAGGAATTCAAGAACAGCCTGGGCAACATGGCGAAACCCCATGTCTACTAAAAATACAAAAAATTAGCCAAGCGTTGCGGCACAGGCCTGTAATTCCAGCTCCTAGGGAGGCTGAGGCACAAGAATTGCTTGAACCTGGGAGGCCAAGGTTGCAGTGAGCCATGATTGCGCCACTGCACTCCAGCCTGGGAGACAGAACAAGACTATCTCAAAAACAGGAAAAAAAAAAAAAGAGAGAGAAATGCTGAATTGAGATTCTGAAAATTTTTTTCTAATTATTTTATATCTTATTTAATGGCAGTAAAACTGTCAGTTCACTTTACTAGAATGCATTCTGAATCACTAATCAACATCTTCTATATCTTTTGTCTACCTGTTCCCAAATTGTACTCTCTCCCCCCACAACTTTCATTTTACATTGGAAAAGTGGAAACATTAATTCAAAATAAATTTGGCAGATTTTTAAATAAGGAGATATGTTATATTCTGTGGCATTTAAATAATGATACTCTGAAATATACAAACATATATATGTATGTATATGTAGATAATTCCAAGTAAAAGATACACATGAAAACATAAGTAGATACATTTACAAATATATGTAAGCAAATTATACCATCATTTCCATCAATCCAATATTTCCATCAATCCAGTCATAAATATGCTGAGTAGTATCTACATTGTTTCTTTACTGATATTTTTTCTAATAACTTATCATCTTAGCCATATTTAGATATATTCACTTAGGAGAGATGCTGTGTGTTACTTTAAAAGAGCAATCTAAATTCTATACATTTGCTTTTTTAAAACGTTTCTATCTAGAAATTGACATTGAACGCTGTGTGAGAGAATCTATCAACCTGTTTTGTTGGACTCCTAAAAGTGCTACTTACAGACAGCATGCTCAACCTCCAAAGCCAACTTCTGACAGCAGTGGAGTCAGAAGTTCGGCACCTTATTTCTCTGCTGAGTGTCCAGATCCTCCAAAGACAGATCTGGTATGTATTTGCGGATTTAGTTTGCAAAGTCTAAAAGGAGATGGATGTTAAAATTAATATACCCTAGTAGCATTATTGCTCTTAATGGTATCATTTATGTCCTTTTAATGTAGCTATTTTCTAACATGTGATTAGATTCATAGAAATATTCCAGAAAACCATTATATCTGTTTGGTTATAGAGTTAAGAAGATTGTTTTGATGTATTCCTCCAGGTAGCAAGTTTTGCTTTTTTTGTATGCATTTGTCATATCTGTTTATATATCAGTTGGTTATATAGTGAGAGATTACAGAAGCAAAGAAAGAATTAAAAAAATAGAAAAAGAGTTGTTAATAGAGCAGGAACTTATTCTTAGTTGACAGAAGAAACAGCATTTTTAAAACTATGCCCATGTAGGTGTTTCAACATTATCATTATTATTAAACACAGTTTATAAATATGGTCAACAAAGCTTTCAGTTATAATAATTCATACATTTCTAATATTCTAATATTATCATAGTATCATAATTATTTCCATGAAATTGAATTTCAGTCAGTATGTATGTATTGCTTTTCAGATATGGCACTTTCTATGATTTTATTTATGTCCCCAAATATATGAGTGCATTCATTTGCACATATTTCCATCACAATCAAATTATATTAAGGTCACTTATAAACATGACCCTGCTTATGATTCAGTACAGAGCAATTTCAATAATTATAATCTCTGCCTCTAGATATATAGATGATAGAGAGGGAAACAGCTAAATGATTATACATATGAAAGATTATAAGACATTTCTAAAATATCCTGAGAGAGAAAAGAATAAGAACCCACACTTATGAATAAATATTTGCATTATAGTTTTCCAAAAGTAGTAGTTTTCTTCTGCCTGCCCGGAAGAAAGTAAGTTCTCAAATACTAGAAATATTCAGCTGAAGATATTACCATGTAATAAATTTTAGTGGGAGAACTCATTTGTCAGTAAATGATAAATGTTGTTCTAGATCAGGGATACCCAACCCCCAGGCCACAGACTGGTACCGGTCACAGGAATCAGGCCACACAGCAGGAGATGAGTGGCAGGCAAGCCAGCAAAGGTTTATCTATATTTACGGCCACTCTCCATTACTCGCATTACCTCCTGAGTGCCGCTTCCTGTCAGATTAGCAGCAGCATTACAGTCTCATAGGAGCAGAAATCCTCTTGTGAACTGCACGTGTGAGGGATCTAGGTTGCACGTTCCTTATGAGAATATAATGCCTGATGATCTGTCACTATCTCCCATCACCCCCAGATGTGACCATCAAGTAGCAGAGAAACAAGCTCAGGGCTCCCACTGATTCTATATTATAAAAAGTCATGTAATTATTTCAGTATATATTACAATGTAATAATAATAGAAATAAGGTGCACAATAAATGTAATATGCCTGAATCATCCCAAAACCGTGTGCCACACCCTGGGTCCATGGAAAAATTGTCTTCCATGAAAACAGTCCCTGGTGCCAAAACAGTTGGGGACCACTGTTCTAGATGACCTGTAAGATAGCTTGAAACTCTGAAATTCAGCAATTCTGAATTTAATAGTTTCTTTAATAGTTTCTTTGTTTCAAATTTTGAATTGTATCCTCTTTGTAACAGAAAAACATTTGTTAAGAAGACTGACTTCTCCATTTTATTGCCTTTGTTCCTTTCACATATGAGTTGCTTTTATTTATGTGGGTTGATTTCTGAGCTCTCTATTCTTTTTCATTGATCTATTTGTCTGTTCTTTTGCCAGTACTACGCTGTTTTGATTTATAATTTGTCTTGAAGCTCAGAAGTGTCAGTCCTCCAACTCTGTTCCTTTTTAATACTGTGTTGGTTATTCTGAGTCTTTGTTTCCAAATAAACTTTAAAATTAGTTTGTTGATACCTACAAAATAACTTGCTGCTATTTTGATTGGGATTATATTGAATCTATGTATCAGTTTGGGAAGAACTCTTGACAATACAAGTTGATTATCTCTTTTCAAATATGCTTGGGACCAAAAGTGCTTTTGGTCCCATTTTATTTGTTTTGATTTTGGAATATTTGCATTATACTTACTGATTGAGCATTCCTAATCCAAAAATACAAAATCCATAATGTTCCAATGAGCATTTCCTTTGACTGTCATCTTGGTATTCAGAATGTTTCTGATTTTGGAACATTTTGGATTATGGATTTTGAGACTAGAGATATTCAACGTTTATTGAGTCTTCCTATCCAGGAAATGGAATATTTTTTCGTTTATCTAGTTGTTGGATTTCTTTCATCAGATTTTTATAGTTTTTCTCATTTAGATTTTATATATATTTTGTTAGACTTATATCTAAGTATTTGATTTTGAGGAATGCTGTTGTAAATGGTATTTTTTATTTCAAATTCCGTTTGTACATTGCAGGTATACAGGAAAGCGTTTGACCTTTTTGTATTAACTTCGCGTCCTGCTACCTTGCTGTAGTTACTTATATTAGCTCCAGTTTTTTGCTCAGTTCCTTCAGATTTTCTACATATATGATCACATTATTTGAAAAATGGACAGTTTAATTTCTTCCTTGCCAATTAGTACACCTCTTATTTTCTTTGCTTGTGTTATTGCGTTAGATATGACATCTAATATAATGTTAAAAATAAATGGTGAGAGGACATCCTTGCCTTGTACCTGGTCTTAGCAGGAAAGCTTCTAGGGTCTCACCAGAAATTATTGTGTGAGCTGTAGGTTTTTGTAGATATTTTTTACAAGTTGAGTAAGTTCTCTTTTATTCCCAATTTGCTGAGAGATTTTTATCATGAATGCATGTTGGATTTTGTAGAATGCGTTTCCTGTATCTATTTATATGATCATGTGAATTTTCTTCTTCAGCTTGTTGGTGCAATGAATTACATTAATTAATTTTCATATGTTAAAACAGCCTTGCATGCCTGGGATAAATTCCACTTGTTCATGGTATATAATTTATTTTATACATCGTTGGATTTGACTTTGATAATATTTTGTTGAGGATTTTGGTATCTATGTTCATGAGAGATATTGTTTTCTTGTAATGTCTTTGTCTAGTTTTAGTATTTAGGGTAATACTGGCCTCATAGAATGAGTTAGGACATACTCATTTTGCTTCTGTCTTCTCAAAGAAATTGTAGATAGGTGGCATAATTTCTTCCTTCAGTCTTTAGTAGAATTCACCAGTGAATCCATCTGGATCTGATACTTTCTGTTTGGAAATGTTCTTAATTATTGATTGAATTTCTTTAATAGATGCAGGCCTATTCAGATTATCTAATTCTTCTCATGTAAATTTTGTCATATTGTGTCTTTCAAGCCATTTTATCAAGGCTATCAAATTTATGGGCATAGAGTGGTTCATAGTATTCCTTTGTTATCATTTTATTGTCTATGGAATCTGTACTGAGATCTCCTCTTTCATTTCTGCTATTTGTAATTTGAATAATCTTTTTTTCTTAGCTGGTTAAAGGCTTATTGATTTTATTCATCTTTGCAAGGAGCCAGCTTTTGGTGTCATTGATCTCTTTGATTTACTGTTTTCAGTTTCATTGATTTCTGCTCTGATTTTTATTTTCCTTCTCACTTTGAATTTAATTTGCTATTCTTTTCTAGTTTCCTAAGGTGGAAGCTTAGATGATTTTAGAACTTCCCTTATTTCTAATATATACATTCAAAGCTATACATTTTCCTCTGAGCATTGTTTTTGCTGCATTCCAAAAATTTTGATGTTGTGTTTTCATTTCCATTTAGTTAATATTTTGACCTATTTATTAATTAAAGGTGTTTTGTTTAGTCTCTAAGTATATTGGTATTTATTCTCTAAGTCTAATAGTTTGTAGCTAATTGAATCAACTGTATATATAGACACATACACATATACATACAGTTCTATATATATAGTTATATATATATATATATACAGTGTGTATATAATATATACACACATACACCCTATATATATGAATAAGTTTATCTCTTTCTTTCCAGTTATTATGTTTCCAATTGTTTATTGTCTATTGCTTTGGACAGAACTTCTAGTTTAAGAGTAGGTAGACTTGCTTGTTCCTGAATTTAATGAAAATGCTTCTAATTTAATCATTAAGTTTGAT
>NC_037672.1:103360572-103411979 GCF_003255815.1 Theropithecus gelada | reverse complement strand
CCTCTCCTCTCCTCTCCTCTCCTCTCCTCTCCTCTCCTCTCCTCTCCCCTCCCCTCCCCTCTCCTCTCCACTCCTCTCTCTTTATTGAGACAGAGCGTCACTCTGTCACCCGGGCTGGAGTGGGAGTGCAATGGCACAATCTCAGCTCACTGCAACCTCTGCCTCCTGGTCTCAAGCAATTCTCGTGCCTCAGCCTCCTGAGTAATTGAGATTACAGGTGTGTGTCACCATATCCAGCTAATTTTTGTATTTTTAGTAGAGACGGGGTTTCACCATGTTGGTCAGGCTGGTCTTGAATTCTGTTCTCAAGTGATCTGCCTGCCTTGGCCTCCCAAAGTGCTGGGATTACAGGTGTGAGCCACCGCACCTGGCCTGTTCTCCTAATTTATTTTCTACTTTATTGGCATAGCCTTGTGAGAGAAAGGTGAGATGTTCTGAATGCTATGCAAACAAAGTTTCTTGGGTCCTAATGTTTCCTCCAAAATCATATATTTCCTAAAATATGTAAAGTTTTAATCTAGTAGGCGAAGGCCAGCAATGTTGTGGTTTTGGCTGAAAGCATGAACACTAAAGGTTCTCACTCTCCATATCTGTGCATATTTGTACAGTGTGCGGGGTTGGTAGGAAGGGAGGAAGGTGTGAGTAGCACGTGAGGTGGTAAGAGACAGAGTTGGAAGTGGGCATTTGAGTTATAAAGCAGGAATGAAGGAGATACAGCTGCTGAGGTGGTAACAATGAACATTTTTAGGTCACTATACGTCATTGTATTTCAACTATTTGATGGAAGAGAAAGTTAAAGTCCTATAATATAGGGGCTGGTATGTAAAATGAGTCTGTTTTTAGTGAGTCCGTGCAAAAAGTGGCATTAACTAAGAATCCAAATGAATTTATCAACTTCTAATGGAATTATTTATATATTTTTCTCAAATATTATCATTTCTTAAATTGTATTATATCATGCTATTGACCAGTTAATTGGATAGTGGTGATGTTTAGGAAGCTAGAAACTGTTTTGATCAGATTGGTGACTAAAAACTATATGTGTTCTGACTACTTTTGGAAGATAATTCTCTGTGGGTCTCTTGTGTTTCTTCATGTTTTACAAGCGGAGACACTGACTGTCGTTGTTCCAGATCAGTAGTCAGCAAGGTTTGTGGCCCACAGGCCAAGTCTAGCCTATGACCAGTTTTTGTGTGGCTTGTCAGTTAAGAAAGTTTTTATATTTTTAAAGAATTGTAAACCAAGAACAACAAAAACAATAAGAATGTCAAGGAAAGTGAAGAGGAATACTTGGAGATTTGTTGTGGCCAGCATAGTCTAAAATATTTACTATCTGACCTTTTACAACAGAATTTTCCTCTGTTATAGATTATCTTTTCAAGCACATTTGCAGAGTAAACAGCCTTGCAAAATATATAGTATCTCCCCTTGGAATAAAAGGGCAGGTGTTACCTGGCCCATTTGCTTCTGCCCTGTGGGAATTGGGTGGCAGAGAGTCAGTGTGAAAACAATGGTATTGTGGCTACCACTACTGCCATGAGCAACAAACTGTCCTTTGTCTCTGACTTAGGGGTCTCATATCTTCTGCCAGCATCCACTGGCAGGCTAACTTGTTAGACTGCGAGTAGAGTTAAAATGTCAGACCCTTCACAAATCTTGTTACCTACTTGAAGAGTTAATCTGGATTTGCAAAAGAAAGAGAAAAAGAAACCCACAGTAGACATTCATGAGTTATTCAATTATAACTATAGATTATTTACTCTACTAGAAATATGAGAGGGAAAAATATAAAGGATAAAAAGTGTATTAGGATGACATCTAGATCTTTTTAAGGTTACCTTGTATGATAAAGTTTTCTTGAATTGCTCACTGAAACAGAAAAAAAAAAAAGAATTAGTCATCATTCTAAATATTAAGAGTAAAATAATCTTGAAGAAACTAAATTATATAAATAGTCTTTGTATGTAAAAAGTATAAAATGCTATGGTAAAGTAAAAACTATGCCAGTTTGAAATGCTTTTATAAAAAGATAGAAAAGCATATCATCAATATGTTATCAATTTTAAGAAATCTATTCCACAGATTGTTTACAATGTTAGAGAAGCACTTTTTTTGTCTCTACACCTCATGGGAACACTAAGATCCAGGTGTTTTAACATGTGGCACAGCCAACTGATCAGGAGCAGACTGCCATTGAAAAGATACTTTATTACTCACAGTTCCCCAAGAAGAGGGGGCACGCCATGTGATGAAGGGCCACATGGGGAAACACCAGTATAGGTCAGGAGGCAGAGGTTTCCATGGGAAGAAAAAGGTGAGGTAAGCAGGTTTGAGAGTGCCTAGTTTGAACAATATCAGTGAACTCAGGCATAGCGCTGTTCCTACTTGTTTGATATCTGGCCCTAGGGTAGTAGGACGAGGGGATAGTGGTCTGGAAGTAGTAAGAGTTTGATAAAGGAGGTGGTTGTGGGGTAAGGGCTCTGGGTTGGTTGGTTTACTTATGCAAGGTATGCTTGTTCATAAGACCTTTACTATCTCTAGGAATTGGTTAGCCCTGGGAGGAACAGTCTCTCCAGGATCAGCAAATAATAAAACATCAGAAAATTTAAAAAGGTGTGATTAATACATCAGGAAATCACTGTTGTCATAGCTAATAAAGATGAACATATATTCCATAAACATTGTCTTTTATTAATGCTATAGCTTTCACTCTTAAGTCATTCAAAAACATTAACTTATACATTTGATACTAAATTTATTAGTGTCAATTAGTTTGTTTGAAATGAGTACTTCTTTCCACATACTGTAGAAACAGTATGCTATTTATAAATTCCCAACTCTATTTTTGGTGATTGAGATAGGTCTTATTCACAAAGAAACTTCCTAAAGAGATCAGTTCAAAGGACAAGGGAGGACAAATGTCAGTAAATCTACATAGGTGTGAAAAAGACGGGAAGTGGTAGTAACATACTGTAAAGGTCACCAAACACTGAGGTCAAGCCCAGGCACTGTGGTGACCTGGCCAGATGTGCGTGCACTCAAGGTGGTGCTGACATGCCAGCCCCCACCCCCGCCTCAGCCGCCTCTAGACTTTGGGCGCTGATGAGCATGAGAGGGAGGCCAAGGGGGGACTGAGGGCAGCTTGACATGGGCCTGTAGGCACCCCTTGGCACAAACAGCCTGGGTGCCATGGGCACCATGGATGGTAGGTTGACGGCAACAGGAGGCAGACAGGCTCCTAGGTAGAAAGGGGCAAGTCCCTGGTGAAGCCCCACCATCAACTGAGGAATGGCCCGAAGCCTGGGGCCCAGGCTGCCAGCTCTGTGGACCAAAGTCAGAACTTATAGTGCTTTTTCCAGGCCCACCCATGGCCACCCATGGACCAATCAGCATGCACTTCCTTCCCTCTGGAGTCCATAAAAACCCCAGACTCTGCCAGACTTGGGCAGACAATGGATGACCTGCCTGCAGAAAGAAGCTACCCACTCTGGATCTCTTCTCTGCTGAGGGTTGCAGAGATGAGATGAGGAGGTGAGGTGGGGTGAGGTGAGGTGAGGTGAGGTGAGGTGAGGTGAGGTGACCTGCCTGCAGAGAACAGCTCCCCACTGTGGGTCTCCTTCCATCTGAGAGCTGAGTAGACATTGGGATGATCTGCCTATGGAGAGAAGCTACCCTCTGTGGGTCTCCTCTCGGCTGAGAGCTGAGCAGACATTGGGATGACTGTCTGTGGAGAGGATCTACCCACTTTGTATCTCCTGAGAGCTGTACTGTTGCTCAATAAAGCACCTCTTTGCCTTGCTCATCCTCCAATTGTCTGTGTACCTCATTCTTCCTGGATTTGGGACAAGAGCTCAGGAACTGCCAAATGGCAGGACTAAGAGTTGTAACACAAACAGGGCTGACATGCCCCCTTGCCCCCAAATATACCCACTTGCCATGTTGCAAGCATGAGGAGAGAAGAGAGAAGAGATGCGGCCCTTCAGGGAACCCAGACATAGAAGCTCCCTGAGCCAGGGCTGTGACACCCTCTGAGGGGCTCTGTGGCTCCTGGCATTTCCAAGCTTCTGGTTGCCACCGTGTTCCCTAGTGCTCACAGTGGAAGCTGCTTTCAGTACACCTGGTCCGGCTGCAGCCTCACAGGGAACCAGCACCCATGCTGGTGCCCGGAGATGCCTGCCCCACAGCAGCCAGCATGCCTGGCTGTGTGAAGTGGCCGGACCCTGTGCTTGCTCATTCATGTACCCCTCACCACTCTGTACCTGACTCATCTTTGGCAGGTGTGGGATCTGGGCTGGTAGTGCAAGCCAAGAGCAGCCTTCCAGGCTGAGTGAGTGGAATGAGCCCAGTGGGCCCAAGCAAAACTCAGGCAAAGGTGCCACCAACCACAGAGGTTCCAGCTGGCAAAGCAATGCCCCAAGAATCCTGTGACATTACTACCATTATTAGCAACAGTTCATATTTATTGAGTACTTATTATTGCCACTTCTAAAGGCTTTACACATATCATTAAATTTTCACAAAAACCTTGAGGTAGTTATTATCATAACCCTCATTTTGTAGATGAGAAAACTAAGGTAAAAAGAGTTTAAGTAATTTGCCTTATAAAATGATAAGGAGCTAGTATTTTCCCCCAGGCACTATACTTCCAGGTCCTAAACACTTTACTGTACTTGACTGCCTCTCATAGATATTACGGTTATAGTTTTAAATTTATTCAGAAATACAGAGAGAAGTGCTAAAGCCGATAGACTTCTAGTTGCCTGACTCCTGGATAGCCTTGCTTCTAAATTTCAGCAAAAACTGGATCCAAGGGAAAAATCAGGGACAAACATAAAGGAGTTCTTCTCTTCCTTATACAATTTATAAACAAAATTTAACATTGTGAAAAGAGGAAATGAGCTCCAAATGAAGTCATTGCAACTTTATATCAAACAAGTTTTGTGTCCTGGCTTATACCCACGTTGGTGTCTTAGGTAGAACACTAAATTTCTCACCTTTTTGGAAAATTAAACTTTGAGGTGTTCTGAATGAAACCATAACAGCAAGGGCATGTGACGAAGGAAGCCCGTGTTTTGATACAGTGCTCAATCACCATGTCTGTTGCCACTCCACAAGCATGCAATGCTACCTAGAAAATAAAAACAGGCCTTAGCACTAAGTTCCCTCTTAACTCACAGTGCGATTTTCATGCCTTTTAAATAGTTCTCATTTGGCCATACCAAAGGACTACTTGGCTACACATATAAATTAATTACGAAAACTAAGCAAGTTTGAAAGGTTACACATGGAATATTGCAAATAAAGCACAGGATTTATTCAATGGAAAATCTAATGCAATTTTAGTGTGGAAAAATTAACACAAGTGGATATCTAAACTATAGCATCATTCCGGGAACACTGGATTCGAAACGAGAATTTCGAGTCTGTTACTCTGGTTGGCTGTGTAACCCTGAGCCACTTAAAATTTAGCTTCTTTGGGCCTTAATCTCTTCAACTATAAATGATGGTTAACAATACTGACATATCACAATGCTGTTGTAAAAATTAAATAAAAATATATTTGAAAACACTTCCTCAAATGCCACATTAATATAATCCAATCAGGGCTGTATTAAAACTAATAGAGTCATATCATGTCATGCCTTTTAAGATGTTTTCACATAATAACAATCCTTAACATTGAATGATGAGTTACAGGAACTATTTTCAATGAGTTTATTTTAAAAGGATTGAATGAAATTATGAATTAGAATAATGAGTGGGGCTTCTATAACTCATAAAAATAACTCAAAATGATTTTTAAGTGTTTTTAAAACACATACCCTTAAGTATATCTACACTTACTACAATCTTACTACAAATGAGATAATTATGAAAATTCTTAGGCCAAATAAAGCCTAAATAGGACTCTGAATGAAAATCAGACGTAGGGATTCTAAAAGATGAATAACCTTTACTGGATTTTGGCAAAACAAACAAACAAAAAACACAACACCAAAAAACCCCTCACATCTCCATTTCATTCTGAACAGACATAAATTGTAATAAATTATAATCTTCCCTCACCAACTTCAGGGTAGGGAGGGGCCCTTAGGGTAAAGAGGAGATTTTCTGTAAATTTTAGAAAGTAATTTTTTTTTTTTTTTTTTTGAGCTAGAGTTTTGCTCTTGTTGCCCAGGCTGGAGTGCGATGGCACAATCTCAGCTCACCGCAACCTCCGCCTCCCAGGTTCAAACGATTTTTCTGCCTCAGCCTCCCGAGTAGCTGGGATTGCAGCATGTGCCACCACGCCTGGCTAATTTTGTATTTTTAGTAGAGCTGGGGTTCCACCATGTTGGTCAGGCTGGTCTTGAACTCCCGACCTCAGCCTCCCAAAGTGCCGGGATTACAGCGTGAGCCACCGCACTCAGCGAATGTAAAATATTATAAGCCAGATGCCTCCTTTGAACTGGAAAGCTAAAAACAATACTCTATGAGGAAGAGGAAAGCAAGATCTCTGTTCTTTTTTATTTATTTATCTATTTATTTATTATTATACTCTAAGTTCTAGGGTACGTGTGCACAACGTGCAGGTTTGTTACATATGTATACATGTGCCATGTTGGTGTGCTGCACCCATTGATCTCTGTTCTTAATTGTCCTCCTGAATTCCTCCTCCTCCTTCTAGACTTACATGAGCCACATAGAAGTCAACAATCTCCATGTTGCTGTCATCCCACCTTTCCTGTTTCACTCTGAAAACAGCCTAGGAAGGCTGGTATCCAGTAAAGGCACCAACAACTACAGGGGATTGGGAAAGTAAATAATCTTGATTTCTCATATGCTCCTTTTGGTCAGCTTTTTCGAGTAAAAAACAGGCTAATCCTTATTTTCATGACTAGTTGGAGAAAAATTTCATAGTAAAAATTATAGACACATCTTCCCCTGGAAGGAAAGCAAACTGACATTTACTGAGTGTTTATGTGCTGGCATTATGCTATGTGGGGTGATGGCACTCAGAACTATACTCACAACATCCCTGAAAGACTTTATTATCTCCAGTTTAGATGCGAGGAAATGAACTCTTGGGAAATTAAGAACTTGCCCACAACAAAACAGCTACTGAGGGGCAGGAGACTGACCTCAAAGCCTGACCCCATGCATCAGACAGCTTCTCTACAAAACCCTGTTCAGGCTCCAAGCAAAAAGGAGTTTAGACAATTTACTTTTATAAGTCTCTCTTTACTTAGGTTCACATTCCTTTCACTACATGCAAAAAAGTGAGTTTATTTCCTTCATTTAAAGAAAATAAGTAACTTGAATAAGTATTTACCCAATAGTTTATAGATAATGTAGTAATTGTCTACTCATAAAAGGTTTTACTGCATCACATACTCCTAGTTTTCACTGTTATCAAATGAAACTCAGAAATAACAGGCAAATAATGAAGAGAGATATAGACCAAAAAAACCATTTGCTATGGAAATTTATCATACAATAAAGGTGGTATTTCAAACCAGAGAGAAAAGGTGGACTTTTTAAAAATAAGTAATGTTTGGTTAACCAGATAGCCATATAAAAAACTAAAAATTAGATCTTTTCCTGTCATCACACATGGGAAATAAATTTTGAATGCATAAGAGATTTAAAATGCAATAAATATGAGTAAATTCCTGCACAACCAAGGGGAATGGGATGTAATTCCTAACTAAGCTAAAAATCTACGTGCAATAAGGGGTAAGGTTAATAAATCTGACAAGATAAAATTTATTTTTATTTATTTATTTTTGAGATGCAGTTTTGCTCTTGTCACCCAGGCTGGAGTGCAATGGTGTGATCTCGACTCCCTGCAACCTCTGCCTCCCGAGTTCAAGCAATTCTCCTGCCTCAGCCTCCCAAGTAGCTGGGATTACAGGTGCCTGCCACCACACCTAGCTATTTTTTGTATTTTTAGTAGAGACTAGCAGAAAACCAAACCATAAGTAAAAAGACAAATGACAAAGTAGGGAAAAGACTGACAACTTAAAACACAAACAAAGATTTATATCCTTAATATATAACACACTTCTAAAAAGAAAGAAAAAGCCCAATAAAGTGAGAGTAAAATGAGCAAGAGATGTGAACACACATACAAAAACAAGCAAATAGTCCTTAAACAAAAACTGGTCAATATTGCTCCAAGTAAGAGAAATAACTGTTAATTTTTTTTTTTTAACAAAGAGCCAAAATTTAAACTCAATCTGTCTGACTTCAAACCAAACTTCTTTTTTTAGTTCTCTATGCTCTATTTACTCTTTTCTTTAGATATGGGAAGTAAACAGGAAGTCACTGACTGGACTTCTAGACCCCGCTCCCACATTAACTTGCTAGGTGACTCTTGTTTTCTGGTAGCCTCAAATTCTCCATCTGTAAAAGCAGAAGGTTGAACTGAATGATCTCTGAACTTGCCCCAGCCGAATCATTCTCTCTGGCGTTGCTTTTCGAAGAAGGATTCTTAACTATAGATACCTTAGACAGAGAAGCAGGCTAGTCCCACCTGTGTACTCTTGTTCCCCTCTTTTAAAACTTTCATACAACAATATTATAGGTAATCAGCTTTAAAATTCAAATAATAGGTAATTGCTAAAAGGTAAGCAATTATATTAAAAGCCCCTTTTTTGTACACACTGCCACACCCCTGAAAGAAAATCTGTGTACCAAAGTCAATGCTGTTCAATTCATTGGTTTACTTCCTGAAAATCTGTTTTTCTATATGATGAATGTATATTGATATATCTTGATTTGTAAATATTAGACATTATTTATTATCTTTCTACTAGGAGAAAAGAGCTTTTGGCTTTTTATGCACATTTATACACTATCTTCCCCTTTCCCATCTTTTCTCATGGCTTTGTATATACTATTCACGGCCGAAGGAAGAGTGCTGGATATCTGCTTGTTTTTTTAACATTCAAGTCATTCCCTGCCCAAAAGCTCTGTAAAATGCTCTACAATATAATTTTCCACCGTTTGAAAACTTTCAAATAATTGGTCAGCTCCATTTTTCTTTCCTAGAGACATCTTTCCTGGGCTTTCTGATGTTTTACTAAAATATGGACTCAATGCTTTCTAGGCCTGTTGCCCAGCTCTTGCCCTAAGACTTCCGTCTCCCGTGATGCTAAAAAATTTTCTCTTGTATTGGATACCACTTAATCCTTTTTCTCATTTAATTTCTATTTTAATGAAGCACATTATCTAGTAGCTTGCTGAAAAGGGGTACGTACAATTTCCATTTTATTGAGACCTTGACTGTCGAATTTTTCTTTATTTTACTTTTTTACTAGATTGATGGATTAGCTAGGTATAGAATTTGAGATTAGAAATTTTCTATTGGAATTTTCGAGGTGCTGTTTCACTGTCATCGAGCCTTCCACACTACTATTAAGAAGTGTGATAGCATTTTGATTATAAATTATTGTATATCACTATTTTTTTTTTCCCTCTGTGGAAACAGTTGGGAAAATCTGTTCACCCTTGGTGTTCTGAAATTTCACAATGTGCCTTGGCTTAGGCTATTTTGTAAGTTAACTTTATCAAGAGAAACGCATTCTTAATTATTAACACATTTTCCTATATTTTCTTTGATGTATTCCTCCCCACCATTTACCAGTTTTCTTTTTCTGGTCCTGCTATTACTGAGGTATTTGATTCCTGGACTAAATCTCTAATTAAAAAATTTGCTTCTTTCCAGTTTCATTTTTTCTTCTTTTTTTTTTCAAGTGGTATGCTATATTTCTTTTAAAAAATACATTATCTCTTAATTTTTAATTTGTTTTCAATTTTGGCTAACATACTTTTATTTTTCAAGACATCCTTTCTTTTTCTCTGATCATTCACTCTTTTTCTATTATATCCTTATTTCACTAATGTATTATCTTCTCTTGTCTCTCCTTGACTAAGACCCTTTATCATGTTTGTTGCTTTGGTCTTGATATGGTTTGACTATGTCCCCACCCAAATCTCATCTTGAATTGTAGCTCCCATATTTCCCACGTGTCATGGAAGGGACCCAGTGGGAGGTAACTGAATGATGGGGGTGGATCTTTCCCATGCTGTTCTCATGATAGTGAATAAATCTCATGAAATCTGATGGTTTTATAAAGGGGAGCTCCCCCGCACATGCACTTGTCTGCTGCCATGTAAGAAATGACTTTGCTCTTCATTCGCCTTCCTCTATGATTGTGAGGCCTCCCTAGCCATGTAGAACTGTGAATCAATTAAACCTCTTTCCTTTATAAATTACTCAGTCTTGGGTATGTCTTTATTAGCAGTGTGTGAACAGACTAATACAGGTCTCTATCTTCCATTTTGGAAGTTTTCCATGTTTGGTATTCCTTTAGCTGTTCATATTAAAGAATAAACCACTAAAAAGTTGATTGGAAGTTCTGAATGAAAGCGTAAGGCTTTGAAAACTGGTGGGCTTCACTAGTGACTGGGTGATCAAAAAGCCTGGACAGGTGCCTTTTTTTTTTTTTAAATTATAGCTGCAGTATCTGTAGTTCTTTTCTCTGGGGACAGTTCTGCTTCTACATAGGGGAATCTTTTAATCCTGATGATTGTGGAAATGATCCTGTTTCTGTGGTTCTGGAATTAGAAGGCAGATGGGTAGGGAAGAGATCTATCCGTCAGTATGCAGATTCTCATTTAATTCTTATTCTTGGTATGGCACATCACCGTTGCCCTTCTCTATGCCTATCTCTATACTTGGTGCCTCTCTGGTTCAGTTTCTTCATAGAATAAACTTCCTGTCTCTCTTAGTAGCTGGGGAGAGGTAGTTTCTTGTTTACACAAGATGAGAGCAGGAATCTTGTCTCTAAATAATATTTTTAATTAAACATGATTTCAGTCCCTCCCTATTCATTTCCTCTGAGGTTTCACATGTCCTGAATTCCTAAACTTTTCTGGGATTCTGTGGGAGCAAAGTGGTTTGCGTCCTGACAGCCTTCTTGCCACTCCATCTGGCATGCATTTCAACTTTATCTTCCTTCTCCTCTACTCAATAGCTTACCATTTTTCTTCAATCTGCTTTTCACCTTCTTACTTCATATTGTAATTCATTCAAGTTATAGAATGTTGAATATAGCTACATCATAGATAGAGTTTGATTTTTCTGATTCTTGTTCTTATTTAGGGATCTGAAAGTTTTCGGGGAGAAGTGGGGTTGAAATACCTCTATCTGCTATTTTCATCTCAGAAGTCCCCTATTTTGCCTTAATGATTTTTAGAAAGCGTGCCTGCAGGATATATAATTTCTCAAGGTCCTTATCTTTTAAAACAAGGATTATATAATTACTCATCAAAAATGTTACGAAGTGCAGTCTATAATTGCATGCTTCTTTTAATTGTACACTAACATACCTACATGAATAGAAATGAGCCTATAATTAAGTAGTCAGCACTTACGAGTCATAAACAATAATTAAAAATTATGTTGTGGGCAAAACAGCAAAAAGCAAATACCAATAACTAGAAAATAAAACTGTTTTTTGAGATTTTCATATACATGTTGATGAATAGAAAGGATTCACCAATACTGTTAGAAATCAGTACCTTATCATCTGGTTGAAATGACTGTTTGTTATTGTTGAAATTTTCCAACTAAACATGTTGGTGGCAGGCTGTTTAGCCTTCATACAGTTTTTGTTTTTAATGCAAAATGAGCATTTTTCCATAGTCATGGCCCTTTATGTAATACTATTTACAAATAAATATTTGTAATATTGTTTGAGAGCATGGGTATTAATACACATATTATAAAACTTAATAATTTAAAAAGACTTAGTTGTTTCTAAGTCTTAAAATTCCTTCATTAAAATCTTGTTTATACTATTAATTTTTTTATCTAAAGAAAAATCGTAAATGAAAAAAATAAAGCATTTACTAAGCAAAGATAAATGCTAACTAAGCCCTTACTGAAATATCACAAAACCATGAATTTATGCAGTTTTGATGCATTTCTAATATCTGGTTATTCTGCTTTCTTCTCTAGCCACACTATTTTTTAAATTTGTGTGTGTGTATTTTACTGAACAGCCACACTATTTTTACTGGAATGCATTTAACACAGGAGTTAGAACCTCTGATGCATTTAGTCTGATTTACCTAGTGACAATACCTCAATTACTCTCCTAGGCAAATTATTTTCTTCAGAGTGAATCTACTTTTAATTTAACCTTCTAAGCAATTTTAATCCATTTTCTATACACCTTGACAAGGGTAATTATGAAAGGAAAAAAGTCATTATAGATGTATTACGAAATGTAGAGAAAAATTTCACTTCCAAAGAGATAGATACATTTTTAGTTGGCGTTAGTAAATTATACACTTGGAAGTTACAAGAATATACTAGAGTGATTTCGTATCTGTAAGTCATGAAGGGCCAAGAGACAGATGGACCAGACATAGGCTGGAAATTCCATGCTTTGTGAGGTAAATAAATGTGTAGCAGTCGACATTTACTTGCTACCATTCTGTCTGGTGTACTAGTAATACCTGGACTGGTTTAATGGCTTGTTTCATGGGAGAAGCTCTAAACTTTACCTCAACATTTATGTAAAGTTAAAGCTGCACAGGTATATTTTTAATTTGAATTTTCTAGATTACATGTCTACATTTTCCTGAATTTCCTTATTAATAGCCAGGCTTATACAGACAGAAGTAAACTGTAGATCGTGTCTACAAAGGAAACCAATAGCATACTTTTTAGGTTGAAAAAAAATTACAATAAACCCCCAAATTTGCAGTAGTCAATATTTAAGAAGTAAACTTCACTGGGTAAAAATCAGAAATACTATAAAAGGTCTGAATTACTTAAGTTGATAAAAGTTCTACCTAGACAACCCCATGTTTATATGAACATATGTAATTAGAAAGGATGTCAGTAAGAACCTTCCTGGAAAGTGGTTTGGCAAATGCATCAAAATTCTTAAAGGATGCACAAAATATCCATAATAGTAATAATTGCATTATAACAATGAGAAAATAAAAGTATGATTAAAAAGGTAAAAGACTGTATTCAGTCAATGCAGGATCTATGTAGTATGGTCTTAACAATGTTCATATATGTGTAAAATATGCATTTATATGTGTGCATAAATATATAAACACTAAAGATTTTTGATAGTATTTATCACTTGATAATAGGCATATAGGTTATTTCTTCTTTATATTATTATATATTTTTCTGTATTACTATCAAAATGTATATTCCTATCAAAATCAGAAAAAAAATTATTTAAAGCAAATAGAAATAGCAGCAACACTAACATGTTCATAAAACTCAAATTCTACAAGAAAGAATAAAACCCTGGGGTTTAATGCTCAGGCAGAAATACATATCTTAGGGATTTTTCATAATATCAAATAATAACAATTGGATCCAAAGGTTTAGAAACACGATCAATATACTTTCTCTCTTGGAATCTGAAAATACATGTAAATATAAAATCTTAGGTAAAAAACATCACAAGGCAATGCTTGTATTTAGAGATTACTAACAAGTTATTTTTCTTTTCTTTTCTTCTTTTTTCTTTTCCTTCATTGTCTTCTAGAAATGCAGAATAAACCAAGGCAAGTCATGTTCATCAGAATCAATTACTCAATTATTAACCAGTTTTAAGCACCTGCTACTGGGGATTCTGTAGTGAAGAAAATAAAGTTCTGGTCTGATAGAGGAGCCAATGTTATCTCTATTATGTAATGACGAAGTGCTATGAATAAAATAATATTCATTAGTATGCTATATTTCATAGATAATATAAGTATACAAAATTATAGATTTATTTGTTTAGCAAAGAACACAAAATTATCTTTATTATTTACTCTAAGGCATGCAATTTTTCTTATTTAGCTAATTAAAGAAATTGAAATTACTTGATTACTTACTCCAATATTAAACATCCCAGTAAAATATTCCATATTTGCTTGAATGAACCAAATGTTGCTTAAACCCAGTTCATCACTTCTCTTCTTAGCACGAATTAATGATAATTCCTTGTTTTCTATTAATGTAACCTAGATTTTACCCAGAAAACAATAGTATATTTAGTAACATAACTCAGACATTAGGCAAAGCATTATTACTATATTTCATAGCTTTAATAATGTAGAACATATTATATTGAGCCTCTATTCTGTGGCAGGAAGTATGTCACATAATCTGGTACAGAAAGGAAAAATTAAAGGTCCTTGAACTATTCTTATAGCATAGTGATATAAGTGAAACAAGCAATAATAATACAGTGTAGGCCAGGTGTGGTGGCTCACGCTGTAATCCCAACACTTTGGGAGGCCGAGGCAGGCAGATCACTTGAGGTCAGGAATTCTAGACTAGCCTGGCCAATATGGTGAAACTCTGTCTCTACTAAAAATACAAAAATTAGCTGGGTGCAGTAGTGTGCGCCTGTAGTCCCAGTTATTCGGGAGGCAGAGGCAAGATAATCTCTTGAACTCGGGAAGCAGAGGTTACAGTGAGCTGAGATCGCACCACAGTACTCCAGCCTGGGTGTCGCAGGGAGAATCTGTCTCAAAAAAAACCAGCAAAAAAACAAAAACAGAAACAAAACAAAAAAAAAACCCAACCAACCAAAGAAACAAAAACAAAACAAAAACAAAACATCAAAAAATAATAATAATACAGTGTGATAAGCGTTAAATGAAAGACAAACAATGTCGACGGGAGCACTCAAACTTGATGACTATTTTCATGGGGAAGTAACATATTAACTGAGGCCTAAAAAATGAATACAAATCAGTTGGGGGAATGGAAGAGTATTTTAGGGAGAGAAACACACATGAAGGCCCAAGATGACAAAGAATATGGCGTGTTTGAAGAACTGAGAAAATTGGTACACAATTTCCAGGGCACAGTCTGTAATGTATGGTATGGATTGGTGGGAGCAAGGCCAGAGGGCAGAGAAACCAGTTAGGAGCCTCCAGTGATAATCTAGGCAGAGAAGATGGTTTGAATGGAGAAAAATGAAAAGAATTAAGTCACTTTCATCACAATCATTCCTGTTCTTATTTTGTTCTTATGCTTGTCTGTAAGAAAAAATCTGTTTAAAAAACCTGATACTTGATATGAAAGGCTTTCCTGACTCTATTCTAGACAAGATTACTCATTTTTGGTTCCAACCTTTCTAAGCTTCCAGAAATATTAATAAGGGAAGAAAAGATATTACATCCCTGACTCGGCTTCTCAGAATTTTACTCTGTGAGCTTTCTTCCTCCTACTCAATCACAAAATTGTTGCTTTACTTAATAATAAAACAAACACCTGCCTCTTCTCCCAGGATTCCTTATTTATTTTCCTGTTTATTCTCTAAGCAAAGAAAAATAAAAGAATGCTGTTCCCTGTCCCCTTGTCATCATTCTGTTACATGTTATTCTGGCCAGTCTATTAATTCTTCCACATTTTTTTTCTTCCGGAAGTATTCACTATAATTAGTTCACACCTTCCAGAGGGCTCACAGCAAAGACTCTGTTGCAGTTGAGTTTGTATTAAAAACAAAACAAAACAAAAACAAAAATAAACAGACTTTTATGCTAAAAAGTGGTCACAGTGAGGAACTGATTTAACATGGCAGAGGACTAAAATCAGCAAAAAATTCTAAGAAATTGTGGCAATGATTGAATACATTATGATATATTTACTTGAAAATATATTTGGTACTCTCTGAAATATGATGATATGTAAAACTATTAGCAATAGGGAAAACATTTATGATACAATATTGAGTGAAAGCAAGGGACAAATTTTGTTTGCATCTTTAAAATTTGCAACAATAAGCATCCATATGGACAATGACTTAATGAGAAAATGAAAAGCACAGCATTTTGATGGATCAGGTATTGTAGGTTTGGGTTTTTTTTTTTTCCTTAAAAAATTTTGCTATTGTTATAATTTCGATGCAATGCATCTAAATCAAGATACCAAAAGAACATGCTCAGCAAGTTTCAGAGGTCAGTATTTCCATTTAAAATTATGTTGAAAATTAAACTAGTTGAATCATAATTATTTTATTTAGCAATAAAATAGCTATTTCTTTGAAAAATTACTTAAACCTATAAACCTCTTAAAAATTGATAACTGTTTTATGATCTTACTTTACTTTTTTTTCCTTAAGATTCTGAGTCTTGGAAGTTTATTTGAAAGAAAAGACAATGCCTGTGCCACATATTTGACTTGGGTGATTAGAAACCCCAGGGATAAACCAAATGTGGCTAGCTGAACTGTATAGTTTTTAAATATTTCCTTTTATCTCTTATTCTGGCTTTACCTGACATGATGGCAGCATATGAGCAAGGACAATTCCAACATGGCCCTGAAAAAGTCAGTGAGATAAACAAGTTAGCTTTGGTCCCCACAGCTTTTCCTTATTCTGAAACCACAATCTTGCCAAATAAAAATGTGACCCTGAATATAATATAGAAAAGTCTCATAATCTTAGAAAGACTAAAAAGGATGAAAGGAGAGATATAATACCCCACCGCTGCAGAAATCCACAATTCTGTCACCAGGTTTGGCCTGATTTGTTACCACATAGACAAGGTTGTTCAACTGTTGCTGCTTCCTCAAAGCTCGATCACTGGACATTTTACCTGAGAAAGACAAGACATAAAGAACACAAAACATTATATATTTTGAGGGAACAAGAAGACACACTTAAAATAGGCTACCAGCATAGAGGAGGAGGAAGGGGGGGAGCATACACACACATACATACATATAAAAGAATAAATGATGAATTCCATATAACAGACTATGAGGACTAGAGGACTAGAACCTGAGATGAACTTTATTTTTGCTTGTTTTACTTTTATGTCTATTCAACATTTCTTTCAATAGCCATTGAAAGAAAATCTATGGGGAAAAATATGTCTTTTAAAGCGTGGAAACAATAACTGAAACACTAAATTTAGGGTCATAAACCAAGTATCCAATAAATGTTGGCAGAATGGAAAAAATAACAGTAATTGTCTTCTCCCTTTATCTTTTTTCACAGACATATTTTAAAGAGTACCTAATTTCAACACATTGCTTAATCTCCTTATAGAGAGATCCATAATCAGTAAAAATATTTTTATTGCTTAATTGACACATCCTTGAACTCTTGATTCTTCTGTGTAGGACACTGGGAAACCTTGAAACATAGGTGTTGCATTGTCTGAAATAAATAAATGGTTATTGTATTTAGAGAGAAATTAGATTTTCTGTTTTCTGCTTTGAAGCTTCTTTTCCTCGTGAGTCAGACATAGAAATATAATGCAATTAGAGATTCAAGACAGGGCATTTCCAAGTATGAAATGCCTGGGGCCCCACAACATAAAAACATCTTAAATTTCCTTTCAAAATCGCTAGTCAAGTCCATGAAAATATCTTCAGAAGAATGAATGAAATTATTTGTTTTTACATATTTCAAGTGCATTCTTTACAAGAGCAAAATTTAGAAAATGTAAGACACCAGATTGCCATGATATAGATAAAAGGGAAAATCCAGATAATCTTTTTGGTTTGATAAAAAATTAAACATACTAAGTTTCCTTGCTCCTTTTTCCCAGAAAAATGGCATGATCTTTTTCTTTTCTTCTCTTTTCTGTTTTCCTTCTCTCTTATGTTACTAAGTTAAAAAGCACAGGAAAATATTATTTTAGGAAAGATTTTTAAATGTAAATAAATTTATATAAGAAAAATTTATGGCATCATAATTCAGAGATAACATTTCATGTATATGTACGGTTACTTTCAGTTATATTCATAAATTTTATGTGTTCTAGCATATAAGAAATATTTATAGCATCATAATTCAGAGAACATTTTATGTATATATACGGTTACTTTCAGTTACATTCATAAATTTTATGTGTTCTAGCTAGGTATAAAATATACAATGTTATATTACAAAATATGAAATATTATATTATTAATATATATATTATATTATTATATTATATTATCTTTCCATGTCAATGCATTTGTTTCTATCTATATATTTTAATGGCTGCATAGTATTCCGTTGACTATACTATAATTGAAGTACCCAATTTCCTATTGTATGATGTGAGCATCATACACAGCTGATTCTTTTGTCACATCCTTATTTAGCATGGATGAAGATAAACTTCAAATATGAAGAATATTTAAGTCAACAGTCTGATGACTTCATTTGTGAAAACAGATTTGTGTAGCTTTTAAAAGAATTATCTTCATTTTTCTCTAATAAGTGTACAATATTTAAACACAGAATAAGTAAAAGTTGTAATCCCACCCTTCATGGGTAACCACTCCTAACAGATTTTTGTTATGACAACTTTCAAGCATCTAGCAAAACTGAAAGAATCTTAGAATGAATGCCTTTATACCCTCCACCTACATTCTACCATTAACAACCTACTATACTTGATTTATCATACTTCTATCCATCCTTCTATTCATCCAAATATGCCTTATATTTTTATGGCAATGCAGTTTTAATTTGCAGGAGAAAGAAAGAAGGGGGGAGGAAAAGAGGTGTCAGAAGGCAAAAAGAAATGTACTTTGAGGCTCTTCGGAGACCTAGAGTCAAAAATACCGCTATTAAATGGAGTCACCATGAAGTAAGGATTGAGCACGAGTATTTCTATCTTTGCTCTGTTTGTAGATTTCTTAACAGTTCCTAGCCAAAGAATTTTCATAAAAGAAAGTTAAAAGGAATGTTTTTGTTAAGGGTAAGGAGATAGGAAAACAATTATTAAATCGAATATCTAATATCAAGTTCTATACCACATTTTTATTAGAAATTTAGTATTACCTAACTTCCTTAGGTCTGTTTCAAAAGCAAATGCTGATGGAGATCTGTTTTTCTTGCTAATACTGCATCTTTGCACATAAAATACATGTTGAAATGAAAGTTGAAGGAAAAGAGGTAGTTTTCAGTGTTGTGTTTAAGTTGAGAGACCATACGCTGCATATAATATTCACAGAGATTGAGCTAAAAATACAGCAGCAAGGTGCTCAGATGCTTTATGGAAAAGCTGCCTCTAATAAAGCATTCTCTTTGCCCATTCTAGTTTTATAAATATTATGAAGCTCCAGGAAATATGAGCAGGATCTCAAATATATTCAATAAGGTAAAGAAGTGGTATTTTGGGATACAGTATTAATTTAAAAATCAAATCCTACTTTCTATTTTTATCCAGTATCCTTGTGCATGAGACATTATTTACAAGCATAAAATTACAATCTATTTTTAGCTTGACTAAAAATGATGGATCTGTAGTGTCATGGAAAAAGAAATCTAAGCATAGAATGTTTTAATACAAATGATGTCATTTGTTCTGCAATGCAATTCTTCTGCAAATGAGTTTTTTCTTTGTGTAATTCCAGTTAGGAGGTACTTGATTAGACACTTCAGTGTGGTTTGCATTGCCGGAAAAGAAAGTACAGGGGTAAAGGAGCCAATTTTTAAGCAAGGGGGAAGCCATGTTAAAACACCAGCATTTTTGGTTCATCCAAAGCATCAAATAATGAAAAAAAAAATCACTGGAAAATGTGCACAGGTACCACCAGCACACGTGTTAAGTGTAGTAATTTATGTCCCAAATCAGGCAGCTCTAAAGTTTTTGTTTCTTAGCTTGAAATAACAAGTATCTTACAAGTTATAACTTACTTATAAAAGAGTGCATGGATACACATTAGATGTCTTTACTAAATATTCTTTTGCTGTTTTGTTTTCAAAACATTTGTTTGAGATATAGCACACCAACAATATTCTGTGTGTTTTTTTTTTTTTTAAATAAGGAGACAAAGAAGAAGGCTAAAACTATGTTTAGAGCTTTTAAAAACACACCCAAAAGGTAAAAAAATTCAGAGCAAAACCAAATTTTTTCAACAGAGGTCAATGTTGTATACACCACTCTTTTAGAGAAGGTGTAAGACAACTGAATAGACAAGGTGTCACTAATAGAACCTTGAACAGGTGAGAGGGAAGGCGACAACCACAAATGTTAATGTTTTCAAAAGAGGTCTGATTAACACCATTAAGAAAGACAAGCTGATGAATGGTCATTTATCATGCTTTATAGAGCAATCAACAGCAAAGCCGAGGTTCTATCCCCACAGTTGCTATGGTTTTCATGCTTGGAACAATAAGCAAGTACCTACTTACATGCCCAATACGTATCTATATGCAGAGGACACATCTCAACAGAAATGAATAAGAAGACATAGTTTCTGTCCTTAAGAAGTTAACAGCGTATTTAAGAAGAAAGTGTGTGTTAATTATGTGCAAAAGTATGTGCATTGAAGATAAAGTAGAAATGTCTTGAGACATTAGAATGGCCTTTACAGAGACTTGGGCATTTAAGGAGGATCAGAAACTTACCAGATAGAATGGGGATGGGGAAGGCATGCCAAGAACAATATGACATATTTAGGAGAAAACTACAATTAACTCACTTGCACCTAAAAATGAGAGATCAATGGGGGAAGGAGGAGAATATCAGATTGATGTGAAAATACAGGCAGACAGAGCCAGATAGGAAATGACATTGCTTGTTGTTTGCCTCTCTGTGTCTTACCAAAAACATGGCCTTCTTTTCATATTTAATGTGCTTAGAGCTGCTTAGGGACAAGTTAAATCTGAATAGACAGCACTATTAATTTTACATTATTACAAACTAAGGTGTTCTTTTATAATGTTAGTCTGCATCATTTTTATTCTGGATATAGTATATCCACAAATTAGATAGGATTATCCATAAAATTATCTGGAGCATTGAACCCCAATTGATGCTCTCTGCCATTAAGTGATTTAATTAAAAAATAAAGTTGAATCAATTGAACTCATTGAATCATTTTGAACCCCAGTGTTCTAGATCAAGAAATCTTTTGAACCCCTGCTGAATTCTCCTCACTCTCCTTCTCAGGCTCCTCTTCCCTTGTTATACCCCTGATGCACTATGCTCACCACATTCTGTCTTGTTGTTCCATAGCAAATCATTGAGCATGCTTTTCCTCAGTATATTACTAAAGTCCCTTCCAAACCTACCCATTAAAGTATCTCTCCTTTGCTTAAATACCTTTACAGGCTCCTCTCTGCCTTAAGAAAAAAATATTGATGTCTTGGCAAGAAAGCAAGGCCTTTAATGATCTGCACCCTGATTAATTTGCTAACCTCATCTGCTACTTTTGGTATTTGCCCATTGTTCCAGCCTCTCTACACAAGTGACATTTCTTTGAATGTGTCACACCTTATGTGTTAGTTCCTTTATATAATTTGTTCCCTTTGCTTAAAACCTATCTCCTTGCTTTAAAACTTTAGGAACCCCATCACCCTTCCTTATTCCAGGATGAATTTAAAACATGTCTTTTGTCATAATAACAATTTTTTTAAAGACAAAAGAGAAAAAAGTTACTTTTTCAAACTCTTTGTTACTACCCAAAATAACAAATCTTTTATACTATAGTCTATTATTGTTAACCAATGAAACAATTTATTATAAAATGATACCTAAGTATAATTCATTAAAATAACTCCCAAAAAAAACCGTTAGCTGAAATTGCTTTTGTCTCCCTGAAATAGATATGAATATTTTTTACTGGAACTGCATAAACTTGGGCCCAATTAAATGAAAAGATTACCAGGAGACTGATAAGCACATAAAAGGTTCTCAATAAAAGTTTATGAATGAATTTTCTCTGCAATTATGACAAACTGCATTTCAAGGCATTGCTAATTTTTGCAGGTACTAACTGTGAAAATAAGTTAGATATCAATGCTATGCATGCATTTATCAAAACAGTAAAAGAAGTCAACTATAAAACAGTATTTTAAGTAGGGATAGAAAAGTTTGTGAAAACTTTTGTGAGAGAATAAGAAAACAGCGATTTAAAGCTGTATGAGTAGACTTCAAAAGCTAGAATGGAAGTACAGAATTCCTAAAGAAACTCCTGAGAAAATACATGAAATTAGGCAGCAACATGAAGTTTACACTGTAGGTTAGGGCAACTTTGTTTAAATTTTCAAGATAACTTGTTGAAAATACTAAAAATCTAGAATAGTTATTTTAATTTTACATTTTTAAAGTCAATTGGAGGCTACTATCACTAATCCTCTTAGCTGCACTGACCTCAGTGTGACAGTGTAACAGTGGATACTAATAATCTGATACAATCCCCCATTCACAAACCCCATAGTTCAGTCTATGAAATCATCAACAGCTTAACAGTGTGATGGCATTTTTACTCTTATAATTTTGTTATATATACTATTAGTCAATAATTAAAAAGACAGCAGAATTCACTGGAATTCATAATGTTAAAAACAGCTAATTTATACTTCCAAACTGAGGAATAATGACCTCAAAAGTATCTTTCTCAGTCATGCATTCAACACATCAAACAACCGACTTGGCCTATATAGAACTGTTCTCTAAAATGTTAGGGACATAAAGATATATAACTCGTAGTTTCTATCCTTAATGAGCATATACTTTGTTTAATTAGTACAAAACATTATATTTGTGCTTAGAAAATGTATTGTATTAATCACATTGTACAATGTTCTTAAAAGAAATTTTAACAGCCACAACTTACAAAAATCCATATATGTTTCATTAAAGTTCCTAAAATGGATACTTTCTGCTTATATGATGCTTTGCAATATATTAAGTACTTGCATATTTGATACACCATCTAACCTCAAAACTCTGTCAGGTTGTTAGAGTAGATGACATTTTTCTTATTTGACAAATGAGGACACTGCTAACTAAATAGGTTGCTCAAACTTCACACTTCTTCAAAGACATGCAACTGGTCAGTGGTGAAGCTGGTACTCTAAGGTAGGTTTCTAATGTCAAGTTCAGTCTTCTTTTCAATATGATCTGTTATGTCTATCTTAGACAGATGCTTTTAATTAATTGTGATGTCAGAATTTCAATGCTGGTGTCTTATTCATGTGTAAGAGTTCAAGGAAATGAGGTGCTTGCCAGCAGGAAAATGAGGGATTCCCTAGTAATTATATCTTAGGGAAAAATTTAATTATTCAGAGTCAGTTATAACATGCATTTTACTTCAGTTTTTCCTCTAAATAAAATTTTCAAGAGTAGGCTTATCAGTGAAAAGGATCAATTTAAGTTTCGAATGTCAGGATTTTAGAATATATTGCTAAGGCATTAGAGGTCTCCTAAGTCACTCTGTTTAATGAACTGACCTTTGGGTCTCACCCTTTCCAGAAAGGGACCATTTCCCCACCTTGGGACTGTAGCAACCTTTTTGATTTTATTGAAAAGTGACACGGAGAGGTTGAGCAATCAATTTGTTGCAAAATCGGATTATCCAGAAGGAAAGAAATGAAAATAAATTGGAAAGATCTTTCATGTTATAGTACTGCAGATGCTGACTAAAAACAGCATGCACCTTTCACCCTTCCATATCTAATTCTAAAGCATCTTTTAAAAAGTCAATAACTAAAAACTGTTTAGGCAAGATGTTGGGTTGAGGGACAAAAGTTGAAGAAAGTATAATCACATTTCTTACCAGGTGAAAGCTTCTGCTTTGTTTATAGAAGAGCTTAGATACAGTGAATAATGGAAATTGTAAAACCTTATTCCTGCTATTTTTTTCTCTAAAATGAAGGAAACATTTTAACTTCAGAATACCAGAATCCACAGTTAAATGAACACATATATTTTCATTTTATCCAAATAGCATGTACACCACATAAAGTAAACATTACTTTGCTCTGGCATTTCGGTTTTTTGTTGTTGTTATTTTAACTCCATAATATTGTTTAAGTTGCCCACAAGACCAAACTGAAATTTTTTAAAACAAAAAAGCTAACTGTAGAAAATAGTTAGGCATTTACTTCTTTTCCCTGTTTTTCAGAGGCTTAAGTTAACAACAGTAAGTTTTCTTAATAGTTTTGTTAACTTTTTGAGGCCATTCAAGTAATCCTCAGTTGGCTTCCAATTTGATGTTTCACAGTAATTAGGTTAAATGCCACTGTAGTGGTCTGAAATGTTGCCAGCTTTCCCAGAGTCAAGTGATTTTTTTTTTTAAAAAATACTTCTTTTGTGCACATGGCGTTCTAATTTCCACTATGATCTGACCTTATAGGTTTTCTTCTTTGATTTTTTTGTCATATATTTTATTTTGTTTAAAAAATGAAATGCTGAATATCTAAGGTGACATGGGCCTAAATTCTTGGCAATATTAATACTATATTAAAATATGGTATTCCCATCTAGAGGTGGCATCTATGTCTGTTCTTGAATCTCAGCTTCATGACTGTTTGACCTATATAATACAGAAACAACACTGTGCTCTTTTCTGGCAGCTTCCAATTTTTGTCTTTTGAGATGGTTGCTCTTGGAACACAGAACCATGCTTTAAGATGTCAAGCCTCCTCTGCTCTTGCTGTATGGAGAACAGACAAGCTTTCCCATCAAGCCCTAACCAAACTGCAGAACTGTGAATAAAATAATTGTTATGAAAAGGCACTAAGCTTTGCAGAGGTTATTTATGTGGCAATGGAGCATCAGACAGATACCATAATATTGGCTTTGTATTAGCATCATTGAATAATATCTATTAGGGCACCTACCTAGACATGAAATATTGCTCAATACCATGACAATAACCAAAAGAGAGAATGGTTATTAAACTTAAAAGTTAACACTCACAGGCAGGGCTATTCATACAAGTTACATAGGGTCTGTATAAACCTCAAAGGCAGTTTTGCATTCCAGTTCTACCATTCCTTTTCCCTTTCTAAGGAGCCTAACTTTATCGGCCTAACTGTAAAGAATGTTAGGATCTCAGCAGCAAGGGATGGTGGAAAGGAAAAGACTCTGGGAATGAACCCAGCTATAGGCATGGGTAGGGGTGGGAACAGTGGTTTATTTTTATTTTTGTTTTTTTGAGGCAGAGTCTCACTCTGTCACCCAGGCTGGAGTGTAATGGCATGATCTCAGCTCACTGCAACCTCTGCCTCCAGGGTTCAAGCAATTCTCCTGCCTCAGCCTCCCAAGTAGCTGGGATTACAGGTACATGCCATCACGCCTGGCTAATTTTTGTATTTTTAGTAGAGGTGAGTTTTCGCCATGTTGGCCAGGCTGGTCTTGAACTTCTCACCTCAGGTGATCCAACCGCCTCGGCCTCCCAAAGTGCTGGGATTACAGGTGTGAGCCACTATCCCTGGCCAGCAGTAGTGTTTAGCAGTGCTCCAGCCAGCAGGGTTTAGGAAAAGGGAAAGATACAAAGGGCTAGGCAAAGAAAGCTTGCACTATAGGAGACATGTGGGTGACCATATCTTATCCTAAGTAATAATGGATGTCAGATCTAAAATAGCAGGACCATACTCAAACTATACCAGTTGGGAGGTCTGAGTCTACTGAAATAGGTATACTGGTTTAGGGCCTAGGTAGGGCAGGTGAAGACATTTTTTCCAAAACTGAAATTTTGATTCCCTCTTTTTCTCTGGTTCTTTCATTACAACCTGAACAGACTAGTTCATTAATTTAGCAAATGTTTTTTAAAGCACTTATTATATGCCTGGCCCTGATCAAGGTGCTGGAAACAATGGAGAACAAGGGTGATGTTTACATTCCAGTGATGAGAGTTTTACAATAAAAAATTAAGTGATGATATGGAGAAAATTAAAATAGAATAATATGGTTGAAATTGACTAGGTGAATATTTTATATTAGGTAATCTTGAAGCCATCATTGAGCAGATAACTCAACTGAAATTTGAATAAAAACAAGAAGCCAGCCACGGGAAACAAGAGAAAAAGCACTCCATATAAACAGAACTGCTGATGCAAAAGTCTTTAGGTAGAAAAGAGCTAGGGATGTTTGAAGCAGATCATTACAATTGTGTATACTTAGACTTATCATGAATGTTGATTGAGTGTCTGAAATGCTTGGGACCAGAAGTATTTTGGGTTTCAGAAATTTTTTGTCTGGATTTTGGAAAATTTGGAAGTACATAATGAGATATCTTGGGGATGGGTCTCAAGTGTAAACACATAATTTATCTGTGTTTCACATATATGTTTCACATATACCTTATACAAATAGCCTGAAGGTAATTTTATGCAACATTTTAAATAATTTTGTGCTCAAAACAAAGTTTGTGATAAGTACTTATGTGTGGAATTTTCCACTTGTTGCATCATGTCAGCACTCAAAAAGTTCCAGGTTTTGGAGCATTTTAGATTTTGGATTTTTGGATTAGTGATGCTCAACCTGTATATATGAGGTCAACTGAATGGATATTCTTATTTGCTGGTATTAGCACTACTGAATGATTACAATGTGCTAAGCATGCTTTATTTATTATATCAATCCTTTTCCATAACAGCTCAATGAGGTTGGGTACTGTTATTGCATTGTCAGATGAATAAATGTAAACAAAAACAATGAAGTAGCTTGCTTTGGTCACATAGTTACTCCATGATGGAGTCAGGATTTGAATCCTGCTGGTCTCACTTCAAGGTGTGTGCTCTTATCTACTACCCCAGAAACCATAAATCCTTTATTAGTAAAATATTTTGAATAGGACCCAAATATACATAGTCCTAATAATTTCTCTGTTAATAGTAGTAAAGTTTACTGTCTTTTTAAGAAAAATAAATAAATAGAACTTTTTTCTACTTTAGAATGCACTATGCTGCCTCCCCTCTGTATTTATTTCATCTGTTTTTCTGACACCAGAGAAATTTTCATCATTATTAAACATTATCCTTTTGATAATATATTTGATTTCCATCTAAAATCAGCATGAGAGACACGCTAAAGTATATTTTTCAAGGAAATGTCACATGGTGGGAGTGCTGGAGTTAAAACATGTATATAAATGGCTTGGATTTAGTAAAAAAAATATATATATCCAAGACTTACCTTAATGGTTATTGTATACCCAGAGTAGGTGCTTCTTTTGGCCACAACCTAATTCAATAAATACAAATTCTCCTATGTCTTCACTGTTTAGACTTTTAAATGCAAAATAATGGACAATAGCTATTTAAAACATAGTGTACAGCCAGGTGTGGTGGCTCACATCAGTAATGCTGGCACTTTGGAGGCAGAGGCAGGAAGATTGCTTGAGGCCAGGAGTTTGAGACCAGCCTGGTCAACATAGTGAGACCCTATCTCTATATGAAAATAAAAATAAAAATAAATAAAAAACTATAGTGTGTAAGCATGCACAAGCATGCATACGCAAAACTAACTGACCAAATAACCAAAGTAATCACAGAACTCCTGATGTTTACTTGCTAAAGGTATACTTTCTAGATTTAGATAACATTTAAAAAAATTTTCAGAAACTCAGAACCAAAGATTCTGGATTTGAAGTAAATTAACCACAGAAAAACTCAGGTGGGATGCATAAACATTTCTCAGTGGAAGGATGTCTATTATATCTCTCTCTCTCATCCTCCTAGGGTTGGAAACATCATACTGATACCCAAATCTATACATAGTTCAGTTCACACTGCTCTCTAGAACTGTAGATCAGATTTTCCAATTGCATTCTTAATATATGCCTGTGCCATCCAGAGACTTCAAGCCAAACATGTCCAAAAACTGAACTCTTTTACCATGAAACTTGTTTTCTTTCTGATATTCTATTTGTTAATAATATCATCATCCACTCATCATCCTTCAACCAAAGCCACATCTTCAGTTCACAATTATTTATCACTTGTAATAGTCTTCTAATTAAACACTCTGCCCTAAAGTCTCACCTTTTCATGCCCATTCCTTCTAAAATGCCAATGTGTTCATGCTACTTCCCTTCTTAAAAGTCTTCACTGGTTCCCCCGCTGCTGATAGGACAGATTTTTAACACTGAGACTTCATCATCTGGTTGAGCTCACTTCCTGCCACTCTTTTACTCCCATAATCTCATCATACTCTGGTCAGATGAAACTGCCAGTTATTCTCCAAACACACCATGCTGTACCATCTTTATAAGGTTTTAAGCATGCAGTTTACTTTGTCATGAATACTAATATTTCAGAAATTTCACACTTGTGGAACAGTAGTCTCTCAAGATATTAAAAGGAAAGAGATATAAAAAGATATTTAGAGAGAAAAATAGTGAGTTCTACCATCAGGTAGCTTTAGAAATTTAATACATTTTCTATTTTTTTGGAGAATCACAGTGCCCACCAGCACAGTGAAAGTGCTAAGGAGTCTTGCAGTACAGAAACTGGTTAATCCAGAATAACACAGTATTTCCCCAAATTACTTGACAACTGAATGTTTTTACCATCTAATTATCTTTAGGGACTATTTTAGGAAATCTACTTCAGGAAATATTGCTTTATCTACCTCTTTGCCTAAAAATGCCTACTTGCTCTTTAAAATCCAGTTCCAATGAATGCAGTGAGTCAACAAAGACATAGATCAGACTCTTTAGATTACAGACCCTTCCATCTCAGGATAACTGTGTTTCTCAGGGACCTCCAGAAATTACTTAAAATGCAAAATTCAGTTATATGCTACTTGGGCTTCTGTCACTGAGAAGGTAATATTAATATAAAGGAATAAAAGGCACCAAAATCATTTTTATTCCTTGAAATCGAGAGCTATAAAAACTATGCTTAAAAGTTCAAAGTTCAAATATATTAGTTACTATAATATTTCTTCTTGAAAATTAACTTAGGAAAACAACATGACATATACAATGTAAACTTTAAAAATATCCTGAGAACATAAAGTCATAAGTAGTGTTCACCAGTTAAAATCAATCATTTAATTTTATACTGAAATAGCTAATTGTGTATAAGAAGTCTTGAAGATAATGCTTAAAATTTAACATTTCTGGATACCCAATAAGAAAATAGAAAATAAACACCTCATTTTCTTCTCTGAAATCCATCCCCTGATGTTAGAGACACAGACATGGTAGCATGAGGGCATTCATAAGTAACATTCGTGTATCTGCATACCCACAGAACAAGCATGATAATTTCCTCACTCGTTCAAACAAACCAAGAACTGCTAAAATCAGACTTGAGGTCTTACATATTTCTCCTATTATTTAAATCCCACATATATATGATACACAGAGAAACCAAACAGAAGAAAAAAATACCAGGGAGGTGTTGGTGAGTCAAACTTTTGCCTTAGTTTAATCTTATAAACATGTGGCTAGTTTTAATTTTAATTCAATAAAGAAAAGTTAGAACTTTCTCTCTTCATTAGCCAATATAAGACAGGTAGACTTCCTAGAGAATTATGTAGGGCAGTAAAATAAACACTTTGTATTGATGGCCTCTAAAATTCACAAATGAATGATTTAATAAAAGACTTTGTGCTATTATTTATAATAAAAAAAACTAGGTTAGCATCTAAGAAATTTGTTACCTTTTAAGGAATCATATCCAAATACTGAGAAAAACATACTGGGATTAGTAGTAGAAGCAGCAACACTATAAATAACCCATTAATTTATACAACCCAGAAAAACACAATTTCCCACTGAAGTATACTTTGAGACAATGTAAACAGTGTCTTAGAAGGAAAAAAGACCAGATATAAAATTAAGACTTACATTGAAAGTAGAAAACAAAAACCTGTCTTTACTTTTCATCATTAATAGAATACTAAGAATTTCAATAGTTAATTCAACAAATATTTATTAGGTGCTTACGATGTGCTAGGCACCGTTTTAAGGGTTGGGTATATCGCAGTCCTTGCTGCCATGGAGTACACATTCCAGTGGGGGTAGATAGGTGATACACACAAAACAAATAAATATACTATATTAGGGGTTAAAAAGAAAAATTAGAAAGGGGAGAAAGAGCAAGGAAGAGGAAACTTACTACAGATAGGCTGATCTGAAAGGGCCTCTCTAATAAGGTGACATTGACATCTGAATAAAGTGAGAGAGTAAGGTACATGGATTATGTAGGGGAAGAGTTTTCCAAACAAAGAGAATAACAAGTATGCAGTAGTCTCCCCTGATCCTTGGGGACACATTCTAAGACATTCAGTGAATGCCTGAAACCTTAGATAGTATTGAACCCGACTGCCATCAATCAGACCATATTTCTGCTCATGTCTTCTGTCCATGAATTTAAGGACTTTTCCATCTTAACCAAACACTTATCAGACACTGAAGTTGCCATAATTTTTGCAGCTTGAGGTACAGCAGCAAAACTAGAATGGATTCTTTCCCCTTCTTCATAATTTCATGGATAGATGTGTTCTTCCCACAGATCTTAGCAATCTCAGCATATGAGTTTTTTCTGTCCTTATTAAGTCGATAACTTTTACTTTTTCACTTAATGCTTGCATTTTATAGCTTCTCTTCAGTATATCCAAACTGTCAGCATCATTACTTTTGTGCTTTGGAGCCATTATTAAGTAAAATTTGAACTCAAGCACTGCAATATTGCAACCGTCGATCTGATCATCAAGATAGCTACTAAGTGACCATCAGGCTAGTAGTGTACACAGTGTGGATTTGCTGGACAAAGGGATGATTCATGTCCCAGGCAGAACGCAGTGGGATTGTGCCAGACTTCATCATGCTACTTAGAATGATGTGCAATTTAAAAGTTATAAATTATTTATTTCTGGAATTTTTCATTTAATATTTTTGGGTCACAGTTGACTGCGAGTAACTAAACCACAGAAAGCGAAACTGCAAATAAGGGAGGACTGCTGCAGTTAGTGAATTCCAGACCACAGAAGAGAAGATCAAAGAAGTAGCCAGGGGCTAGAGTATGCAAAGCTTTTTAATCTATGTGGAAACTTTGGATTTTATTTTGAATTAGATGGATTTGGGGACATTATTTGACTTAAGTAGGAAGTCTAACTAGGTCACTACTGAAATAGTCAAGGCTAGACATGATAGTTGCTTAGATTAAGATACAGCAGTGGAGGTAGTGAGAAGTGATGTGGCTTGACATATATTTAAAAACAGAGCTGACAGAATTTGCTGATGGACTGATGTAGAGGGTAAAATAAAGAGACAGGGATAACTCTACAGTTTTGAGCCTGAGCAATTAGAAAGAATCAAACTGCCATATATTGTTTTGCAGTGGAGGTGTAAGGACTAAGCCCTGAATTTTTCAATGTTTAGAGATTTGGAAGCTGAACAACTGAAAAGGAGACTGATAAGGGGTTATTCTGTTGGTTTCTCAGAGGCAAACCAAGGGGTATTTCAAGAGAAAAATGATCAACTTTGTCAAATGCAGCTGATACATCAAATAAGATAAGGACTGAGACTAGTCTATTAGATTTAGTAAATAGAAGTCATTAGTAACCTTGACAACAGCAGTCTTATTATAATGATAGGACAGAAGTCTGATTATCATAGGATCAAGAGAGAAGAAGGAAAACTGATACATGCACAAGGCATAATAGAAATACAAAAATCACCATTTAAATAACTGATTTGCATAGAAATCATCAATGGCTGCTAAAACCATTGAGGAAAACTTACTGGAGGACACAATGGTTTCAAAGTAGCTTCTCAGAGACTATTATTACAAAGGGAAACCAGTATTCTTACAATGAAGAAATCTGACAGACACCATATTAACCAAGTGATCAAAGCTAATACCACAAACAATGTGTCAAACTAGTATCATGTGCTCCCTGCTGTGGTACACTCAAGGCATACACCATTAGCTCTATAGTATGCTGGCCAAAATGTTTGAGTCGTTCTGTTGTAGTATTGCCAATAGTTTAATTTTCACCTAATAGAGGAAATAGATAAATTCAAATTGAGAACATTCTGTAAAATACCTGGAATAGATTCTTTTTCAAAATTTTAAAGTTAAGAAAGACAAAATAAATTTTATAGGACAGGATCCTATATTAAAGGATACTTAAGATATATGACAATTAAAAACAATGCCTATCTTTGATTGGTTATTGCATATTCAAAGAGAGAGTGAGAGCGCTATTGAACAATTGGGAGAATTTCAATATGGGCAGTATATTCCGTAATATTATTAGATTGATGTCAAATTTCCTGTAGGTGATAATTGGATTGTGATTACATAAGAGAATGCCCTTTTTCTTAGGAGACATACGTTGAAGTATTTTGTGATGAAATGTTATGATGTCTGCAGGGAACTCTCAAATGGTTGAAGAAAAATGTGTATGTCAGATAAAGACAGAAGGTAAGACAAAATAGTAAAAACTAGTGATTCCATATGAAGGCTACATGGGTACTAATTGTACTACTTTTCAACTTTAAAAAATGGGTTTATAATTTTAAACAAAAGATTGGAAGAAGAGAGTGGAGGAAGAGAAGATGAAATCATGAATATCTAAGGAGTTTTGTTAAAGGGGAACACATAAATGGCGTGGTCGGTGTAGGGTTAAGTGAGGTAAGGGAAGATTTTAAAAAGTGAAAGGTACCTTAGAATTTTTGCTATCTGACTGACATAACTGATGAGAAAAACTGTTGAGGACACAATGGGATGAAATAAGTGCACAGTGAGATATAGGCTAATAGGAATAAGATCGAAGGGCCTGTAGTGTATGGACATAGAAACAGGTATGTTGGTGTGTTTACTGATAAAATAGGTAGAGCTCTTTTTAATTTTTCTATTTTCTCTCTGAATTAAGAGAGAAAGGGAGGAAGTACTGAACATTTGAAGAGAGGAAGAGGTGATATGAAATACTTACGTACACTAAGGTGACTTGGAAAATCTGTACACGGATTGATGGTACCCACTTCTTTAAACAAAGTTCTGTATAATTATAAAGATGAAAGAAACTCTAAAACTTACCAAGTCTAATCCAGTTATTTCATAGGTAAAAACATAGAGACTTGGATATTCTTTTTAATTGATAGGTTCAGAGTAGGGAAACAGATAATGTGGAGAAAATAAGCATGGTTTAGTGGCCAAACATAAAAACAGTACCAAGAATATAAACCATTTATTGGAATTCTCCTACATGCCAGTACTATGGTAAGAACTTTGTATACTTTATCTCCTGTACTGAAAACAAGCTATAGAAAACTATATGAAGGTCTGCATTTGTCCTCCATTTTCCATATGAATAAAAGAAGCTCAAAAAGTGTAAATACTCTCTCCATAGTCAGATAACTGTTTTCATTTGTACTGGAGATATCTAAGTTAGTCTTATTTTGAGGGATTCTCAATGAGACTGCAAACTCTTATATTTACTCAACTCTATACCAACTGTTATAGGTCCTTGTACCTAGTAGATTTTCAGATATGTTTATTGAATCAAACACTTCAGTAAACTTGACGCCTATTAAAGACACAGTGTTGATCATCAGGCACTAAGGAAAAGCAGATGAATGAAGAAGGAACACAGGCAGAAACCGAAGTAGTAAATATAATGCAAAATCAGCCTAAGTTTTTTCACTGATTAAATATACAGATGAAACAAACTGGATTCAATGCTGATTGACATTCTAAATTTCTAACAGATGTAATGGGAAAATTTATTTAAAAAACAATGTTTCATACATGTATCAACAATAACGGCTTACACAGGGGGAGGGAAAGAAGATGAGGCAGAAGAATGGAGCCTAAATTAACTGGTAATTTATAAATTCTCACATAACAAAGGGAGCTTAAAAAGTAAAACTTGCATTGCCTCACTTTAGAGCAATGCCAGTTTTTTAATCCCTTCCTGACCCATTTTTATTCAGCACTGAAAAGGGTACATTGTTTGATTTGGGTATTAGCTTTTAAGGAGATTAGTTTCCAGGAAAAGTAAAGCATTTTGCATAAAAGAGCGATCCTGATACAAGGCATGAGAGTATACTCTGTTCCCAAACCATCTGTTAAAAAACAATAAAAACCAAAGCGAATCTTACATTCTATTCCCTCCCAAAATTACAGATGAAATTAAAAATAATTGTATATTAAAAAATTCTCAGTGAAAAATACATTAGAAAATCTTCGAAAATAGACATGTTTTCTAGAATTTTAATAAAAGGGAAGCTGAATCCTTTTATTCATAAACAAGAAATGAAAAGTAGATTTTTTCTTACTCATGGATGTCAATCTGCATTAGATTATTAATTATGGGTTATAATGCAATTAAAATAAAAACAGTGGAGAAACACATAAAGCTTCTAAATCTTCATGTAATTTTTTTCAAGAGATTTCTGGCTTGGTCTTAACCCTTCAGAAAAATTAGTCCATATAATCCATATGGGTTTCAGATTAGTTTTTTCTTAGCCCTATCAGTTTTAACACCCTTTTACAATAAATATTTTATAATATCCCTTTTGAATTACTGAATTTAGCTTACTGACCTATGTAATCTAAATAAAAATAAATATAATAGGTGTAATATAAAGAAGAAATAAAATCAGTATTTTACTATGCATCCATAAAAAAGGAACGAGATCATGTCCTTTGCAGAGACATGGATAGAACTGCAAGCCATCATCATCAGAAACTAACACAGGAACAGAAAACCAAACAATGCATGTTCTCACTTATAAGTGGGAGCTGAACGATAACAACACATGGACACATGGCAGGGGAGCAACACACACACAGGGCCTGTTGGAGGGGAGGGTGGAGAGCATCAGGAAGAATAGCTAATGGATGCTCGGCTTAATTCCTAGGTGACGGGATGATCTAGGCAGCAAATCAACATGGCACACATTCCCCTATGTAGCAAACCTGCATATACTGCACATGTACCCTTGAACTTAAAATAAAGATTGAAGAAAAAAGAATCATTATTTTAGAATAGAATAAGTATTGCAATGTGTAGATGCACAGTCATGATTACTAGAGGACAAAAAAAAGTCCTCCATGAATTTCTACAGCACCCTCAGGTATTTAACAGAAATTTCTACAATACCCTCAGGTAACTGACGTTAAATATCCATGACATATAAATCCTCTGAATTAGGTGACGCTCTCTCTAAAATTTAATGCAATGTTTTGTTACTGAAATTTACTCTTCACTAACCCAAAGCACCAGAATTTTTAGAAGACATACCATAATTTAGGGGATTATTTTATTTTGAATAATTCCCTTTCATAAAAACCATCTAATATATACTATCATCCAATACTCTATTTAATAGAAAAGTTTCTTTAAATAAATGAATATTATTTTAAAAGCAAGCTTCCTGATATAGGCATCTGTTTATGTTTTACATTGTAATAATAACAATAATGAATCACCGATCTGATATTTTTGGAAAATTTCTGATAACGAAATACTATCAGATAACCAAAATATACTCTTAAGAACCAATTTTTTTGTTCATACATAGAAATACATTTTAAACATACATGAGTTATAAATAATAATGGTAATGATAAAAATTACTGAAGTGTCCATTATCCAGCTTTACAAAACCAAAAAATTAGTAGTATTTTTGAAGTCCTATGTACATGTCCCTAACCAACTGTATCTCCCTCACCTTTCCCAGCCCTGAAATAACCACTATACTCAACTTTGTGTTTACCATTCTATTGGTTTTCTTTTGAGTTTTACCACATAGATATGTATTTGTAATAATATATCATTCAGATTTGAAGTTTCCTAAACTTCATATAATTGGAATTATATGTATACTTCTTGAACTTTTTATACAACATCATGTTTTCAAGTTGCATCCATGTTGACATATGGAGCTACGTTTCATTTTCACTACTCTTAGTATTACATTGTAGAGCTATAATATAATTTGTCCATTCTCCTGTGGATAGTCATTTGGGATATTTCAATTTTTTCTGCTATTACAAATAACCCAAAACATTTTTTACAACTTTGAAATTTCTTGCCAGTTACATGTTTCTTAGCCTTCTTTAAAAAACTTGAACATAATTTCATCTTTTCTTAATGACTGTGTCATATTTATGAGTATCAATTATAAATAATATAGCATTATAATAATGTCCTCAGGTTACAGAGATATACATTCTAATTTTTATGAGAATCAGTAAATTTAGTCTGCTTTTTATACTTTTTCTATCTCCTCTCTCACTCTGAAGCTTTTGGCAAGAAGCTTCTTGATGCTATCAATGTTTATTTTAACATTCTCTACATTCACTATTTCCCCTGTAGAACTGGAGGCCAGCCATTTGAGAACAGTACCAACAAGAAGGAAAAATAGATTTTTAATGAAAAACCAAATGGGAGCTTTTCTTGGGGAAATGCGTGTTGTCATATGAGATAAAAAATATTGTGGAAGGAACAAAGGGTTTGATATTTCATATTTGGCCCATTCATTAGCTGTCTGACCTTGTCAAATACTTCTGAGTATTTGCCTTTCCATCTGTAAAATGTAAATAACAATAGTATTTGTAGGACTATTGTGGGAAATAAATAGTACTGCAGCAGAGTCCCAGCAAACCAGTGGCCTTCAGTAAATGTCCACATCTACTCACCTCACACTAAAGTACGGTGTTTGCCCAACTACTTCAAGAGATCAGAGACTTCTTGGCTTACTCCTGATTCCAGATACATTCTATGTGATCCCAGATATATGACAATCTTTATGGCAATGTGGTGTTATTATAGCTTTACAAACATAGCAAACACCTCATTATAAATGTTAAGAAGCAGACTGCTACTGCAGGAAAACTGTATTATAGCTTAAGAGAACCTCCTGAATACAAAGAAGAGGACAGACAGAAAAAAAGAGTTAAAGAGAAGAGAAATATGAGGAGTATGGTGAATAGATGATGAAATGTAAACTTATGGATAACCAGTGTTCCTGAAGAGAAGACCAGAATATGTGGAAGGAAAATTTTATTCAAAACATAAATTGTCTTGAAGGAAGGAAATATTACTAGAGAGAAAACAGATATAAATTATATTTCAAAGAACTCACCTGGTATGGTAAAAATAACAAAAAGATTCTACTGCCTTTAAGTATCCTAAGAAAAAAAATGAATAAACAGGCAGAGGTTTTGTCAGACAGAACCCTTAAAGTATTAAGGCATGAAGGCCAGAAAACAGGTTACGCACAAGTATAGAAAAGACAGGTTGGCCTCAGATCGCTCTATAGTATTATATGCCACATAATGGAGCAACATTGAAGAGACAATTGTGACTTAAGAATACTTTACACAGCTGCATTTATATATGAAGGCACTAGAACCATATTCAAGTATTTAGAGAGATACCTTCTCTGACAAAACAAGTAAACCAAACAAACAATATCATGATGTGCCAAGCTTTAGTCTAAGTAGTTTTTATATACTCTACTATCCCATTTCATCCTCATAAACATTATCTTCATTTTACAATAAGAATAAATTATATCCTTCATTATATTCATTTTACAATTAGGGATATCCTTCATTATCTATATTTTACAATGAAGTTAAGAGTGTGCTTACAAAAGTTAATAAATTTCCCAAGTCACATAGCTAGTAAATAGAAAAGTAGAAGTCTAACCAGGTCTGTCAGGACTCATAGGTTTGGCTTCATAAGCACCCACTGAATGGCTCTTGGAAAAGAAAATTTTTAAAAGAGAAGTTATAAAATGATGCTAACTATCACCAGAAAATAACAGTGGATTTTATGTAATCTTGGTGCAGATAATTTTTCGAAATCTGTCATCAAAAGTTTGACTTTAATTTTATTTACTTTAAATTTTTGTTCACAATATTACCCATTTTTCTTTTCATTAAAAAAAATCAGAGAATACTGTATGCTCATTACAGCAGAAAAATGAATCAAACAATATATTGATGAACTTTATACAGGAGTCATGTTACCCATAATAGATACTTATTTACTTCTTAATTCGATTTCATCAAATTAAATCAGAATTTTAATGTCATTTTAAATCATTTTATTACTTTAAAAAAACTTGTAAGAAGAAAACTACCCTTTATTCTTTAACACTACCACCCTAATACAATTCATTTAACAAGGTTTGCACTCATTCCGTCTTGATATCTCCAAGGCCTAGAGTAGAATGGATAAATGAGACACAGTCAATTATCATTATTTGCAGATTCTATATTTGTGCATTTGCTTACTTGCTAGAATTTATTTGTAACTCAAAACTCCATTCTTGAGTTGCATTTGTAGTCATTTGTGAATATGCACAGACAGTGAAATATTTGAGACACCTGATTACATGTTCCTAGCCGAGGCTGCACTTGATCTTAGCCAAAAGGTCGAGAAGCAGTCCTAGCTGAAGTGGAACAAGATGACTATCTTTCTTGTTTCAGCTCTCATATTATAAACAAGTATACTTCTCATGGTCTATTTAGTTCTTCATTTTTCAAATTTTTGTGCTTTTTGGGGGTATTTTGCTATTAAAATGGCTTCCAGTGCTGAAATGCTGTCTAGTGTTCCTAAGTACAAGAAGGCTGTGATGCGCCTCATAGAGAAAATTTATGTTAGATAAGCTTTGTTCAGGCATGCATTATGGTGCTGCTGGCTGTGAACTCAGTGTACGTGAATCAACTATATATATTAAATAAGATGTCTTTAAATAGAAACACATATAAAATAAGGCTATGTATTGATCAGTTGATAAAAATGAGACCGGAGGCTTACAAGAACTTAACCCTGTATTTCCCCTATACAAAAACCTAATCCAGAGCAAGGCCCTAATTCTCTTCAATTCTATAAATGCTGACAGAGGTGAGGAAGCTACACAAGAAAAACTGGAACCTAGCAGAGATTGGTTCATCAGGCTTAATAAAGAAGGCATCTCTATGACATAAAAGTGCAAGATGAAACAGCAAGTGCTGAAGTAGAAGATGTAGCAAGTTATCCAGAAGATCCAGATAACTGATGAGGTGGCTACACTAAAGAACAGATTTTCAATGTACATAAACTAGCCCTCGATCAGAAGAAGATGTCATCTAGGACTTTCATATCTAGAGAAGGAAGTCAATGCCTAGCTTCAAAGGACAGGCTGACCACTCTTGTTAGGGACTCATGCAGCTGATGACTTTATGTTGAAGCCAATGCTCATTTACCATTTTGAAAATCCTAGGGCCCTTCTAAATGATGATCAATTTATTCTGCCTGTATTCTAGAAATGCAATAACAAAGTCTGGGTGATTGCACACCTTCTTAGAGAAAGGTTTAATAAATATTTCAAGACCATTATTGAGACTTACTGCTCAGAAAAAAAGATTCCCTTTAAAATATTATGACTCATTGACAATGCATTTGGTCACTCAAGAGCTCTGATGGAGATCTACAAGGAAATTAATGTTGTTTTTATGTCTGCTAACACAATATCCATTTTGCAGCCCATGGTTCAAGTAGTAATTTTGACTTTCAGGTCGTATTACTTAAGAACTTTATTTCATAACACTATAGCTGCTATTGGTAGTAACATCTCTGGAGAGATCTTGGCAAAGTAAATTGAAACCTGGAAAGGATTTGCCATTCTAGATGCCATTCAGAACATTCATAATTCACGAGAGGAGGTCACAATATGAATATGAACAGGAGTGTTGAAGAAGTTAATTCTAACCATCATGAATGACACTTTGAGGGGTTTAAGACTTCAGAAGAGGAAGCAACTGCGGATGTAATGGAAATAGCAAGAGAACTAGGATTAGAAGTGGATCCTGAAGATGGAACTGAATTGTTGCAATCTCCTGATAAACCTGTACAGATGAGAGGTGGCTTCCTATGGATGAGCAAAAAAGGTGGTTTCTTGAGATAGAATCTACTCCTGATGAAGATGCTGTGAAAACATTGTTGAAATGACAACAAAGGACTTAGAACACTATATAAACATGGTTGATAAAGTAGCAGCAGGGTTTGAGAGGACTGACTCCAATTTTAAAAGTTCTATTGTGACCAGCCTGGCCAACATGGTGAAATCCTGTCTCTACTAAAATACAGAAAATCATCCAGGTATGGTGGTGCGCATCTGCAATTCCAGTTACTTGGGAGACAGGAGAATTGCTTGAGCCCAGCAGGTGGAGGACGCAGTGAGCCATGATCGCACCATTGCATTCCAACCTGGGTGACAGAGCAAGACTCTGTCTCAAAAAAAAACCCAAAAAAAGCCAAAAAGTTCTATTGGGTATAAAATGCTATCAAACAGCATCAAATGCTACAGAGAAATAGTCTGTGAAAGGAAGAGTCAATCCATGCAGCAAACTTCATCGCTGTCTTATTTTAATAATTTGCCACAAACCCCAACCTTGAGCAACCACCACCCTGGTCGGTCAGCAGCTATCAACATCAAGGCAAGACTCTCCACCAGCAAAAATATTATGACTTGCTGAAGGTTCCAATGATGCTTAGCATTTTTTTTTTAGCAATAAAGTATTTTTAAACAAAATTATGTATGCTTTTTAAAGACATAATGCTATTGTACAATGGACTACAGTATAGTGTAAGCATAACTTTCATGTGCACTGGGAAACCAAAAAATTCATGTGATTCACTTTATTGCAATATTCACTTCATTGCAGTAGTATGGAACTGAACCTGCAATATCTCCAGGGTATGCTGGTATATGAACACAACTATCCATGTGTGATATTTACTCCAATTATTTATTTACACGTTCCAACAGGAAATAAAATAGGACAGGAGAAAAAAAAAATGGCAAGAAAAAAGTTGAGGTAGTGGGAAAGAAATTAACTACCTACCTAATGTGATAGGTATGAATATTAAATCCTGGCGTCTGTGAGCCTATACTGACAAACTTGGCCTCCTCTGCTGAACCCAGACACACACACACACACACACACACACACACACACACACACACACACATCTCTGTCTCTTATCATTTCCTCTTCAACCTTTCTCCATACCCAAGTCAATCTTTTTGAGGCACTGGAGCTTTTCTTGCCTCAGAAGAAATAGAGTCCGCCTGGTGACTATAGGAACTTCTTGGAAGCCGATCCTCTATACATAGAAGTGACTGTATGTCATATAAATATAGCCCCCAATCCAAACTAAATGCACATCTAATTCAATTTCCTCTTACCCATTTCCAAAAATTACTGATGTAAAAATCTGTAGCTTTTTGAAATTTGGCAAATAATTTAAAAAGATGTTTTAGGAGTATATGGCCTAATCAATACATATCTGTGGTTTTCTGGCCCAAGGACCATCAGTTTGGGACCTTTATACCAGAAGCCAAAAGTAAGGGGGTCGGAAAGCAAAAAAATGTGATCAATTTGGCAAAATTCAGGAAAACAGAAACTAAACACAGTAAGAAAACATGATGAATAAAGGAAAAAGATACATTGCCTAAATAAAACCAGACATGGCAAATGTTGTATTTGGCTACCAAAAGATATGAAGGCTCAGATTTAATAATAATAAAAACATAAAAATCAGTTAAAATAAAAATGATACGACAAAAAATGGAAATAAGAGTGAATATCAACATTCCAGGTCAATATGGTTTGGCTGTGTCCCCACCCAAATCTCATCTTGAATTGTAACTCCCACAATTTCCACATGTCATGGGAGGAACCCAGTGGAAGGTAACTGAATCATGGAGTCAGTTCTTTTCTGTGCTGTTCTCATGATGGTGAATAAATCTCACGAGATCTGATAGTTTTAAAAACAGGAGTTTCCCTGCACAAGCTCACTATCTCTCTTTGTGCCTGCTGCTATCCATGTAAGATGTGACTTGTTCCCCCTTGCCTTTCGCCATTATTGTGAGGCCTCCCCAGCCACATGGAACTATAAGTCCATTAAACCTCTTTCCTGTATAAATTATCCAGTCTCGGGTATGTCTTTATCAGCAGTATGAAAATGGACTAATACACAGGTAAAATTAACAAAAGGAAACAAAATTCGCAATATTAATATCAGAAAAAAGAACTCAAGGCTAAAATATTACATAGCTAATGAAAGCTAGATTCTACAGGGATGCAGCAGATGTGAATTTTTATGGAGAGAGCAGCAAAGTATCAAAATATGTAAAACAAATAGTGTTAGAAAAAAAGACTCTGAAAAGCCATCGTCAGCATGGGAAGCTAAAATACACATTTTGCAATTAAATTAACAATCTATAGGTCAGAGGACTGAATGTTTAAATAATTAACAAGGTGATCTATAAATGTTTACATGTATGTGTACAACTGGCTGGAGTTGAGAAGGGATCAACCTCCCTAAATGTATGTGAAGGCAGGTTTCCTACTTGGATCTAGTCAACTGTTGCCAGATGGATTACAGGCCTAATGTTTCTAGATGCTTCAGAAGAATCTAAAGATGTCTTCTTTATGAATAGATACACACATGCACACAAGTATGAACTTTGTGTCCAGTTTAGGCAGAATATACATTTTAAATGCCCATGAACACTTATAAAATTGATCATACATTGGATTAGAGATTCTGATCACCGTGCAACAAAAACTGTCCTTAAACTCATCCCAACAATAAACATTAAACACCTAAAAATAAAAAATACTTCATAAATACTCTAAAATATTAATCAGAACAAAACCACTACTGTTAAGAAATGAAGAACAAGGAGAACATGATATAGCAATACTTATGAGATACAACCAAAGCAGGTCTCAGAAAAATGTCTACAGCTTTTATAAGATACATTCATTGGAAAACAAGAAGCATGGAAAAATAAACAACAAGCATTCGATCCAATATATCAAGTAAAATCCACAATATACAAGGAAGGGTTGCTCATGCCTGTAATCCCAGCACTTTGGGGGGTCAAGGCGGGTGGATCACCTGAGGTCAGGAGTTTGAGACCAGCCTGGCCAACATGATGAAACCCCGACTCTACTAAAAATACAAAAAATTAGCTGGGCGTAGTGGCGGGTGCCTGTAATCCCAGCTACTCAGGAGGCTGAGGCAGGAGAATTGCTTGAACCCAGGAGGTGGAGGTTGCAGTGAGCTGAGCCCACCACCGCACTCCAGCCTTCGTGACAGAGTGAGACTGTCTCATAAAGAAATAAATAGATAAAAAAGCAGAAAAAGTAAAAAGTAAAAACAAACACAGTAGAAATCAAAAGAAAAATCCAGCTCAAATTTTGGAAATGCGAAACACTCCAGTAAGTTTATTTCATATATGAATATACTTTCTTGGTGAGGACATGTTGAATAGAAGACATTTTATAGGCCACAGAGTTGTTAAAGCCTTGGGTACTTCAGGAAAAAAACACACCAAAAATATTAAAACATGTGAGTGTGTTATAGACTTTATTTTTTAGAGCAGTTTTAGGTTCATAATAAACCTGTAGATATTTGCTATATACCCATCTAACTCTTGCTCCCCTATCCTTGACAGCCTTTCTCATTGTCAGCATCATGAACCACGGTGGTACCTTTGTTAATACTGATGAACCTGCATTGACACATCATAACTCAAAGTCCAGAGTTTATATTAGGGTTCATTCTTAGTGGTATACATTCTATGGGTTTGGACAAATATATAATTACATATATTTACCATTGTAGTATTGTACAGGGGATGTTCATTGCCCTAAATATCCTCTGTGCTCCACCTGTTCATCTCTCCCTCCTCCCAGTAGTCTGGAAACCACTGATCTGTTCACTGTCTCCATAGTTTTGCCTTTTTCAGACTGCTATACAGTTAAGATGTGTTTTTACTGTTATATTTCAGGTACATGAATAAGAAAACATTATTATGTAAGATTAATAAGGATCAGAATGCTTCATGAGATGCACATTTTCTGTATATGTCTCATAATCTCCGAAGTATTAAAAAGAAATAGTTTCTGGACATAGAGAGAAAAGCAGCTCATCTCTTTTCATACCAGATCAACTCACAGTTTCACAGGAATATAACATATGTTCTCAAATTATTTCATAGTAGGGATAATCCTATTAAAAACTAAAATACCAGCAATATGTGTTCCAGAATTCAAGCTTTACAACATTATAATTTAATGGGCACGCCCTGCTTAGTGAGCCCTTAATCTAACTTGAAAAGATCACAGCATAGCTCTGTCAGGGTGGACTTCATGCTATACTCACATCATTTATGCAGATAAAAAGTAACCAGAAATTCATTAATCTTTTTTACTGGCTTGTGGAAAAGGGACTTAGATCTTGGCTGGGGTGGGTGGGGGCAGGGAGTGAGAAGCAAGATTATGTCATATGTGGAGATTTCAGGTAGAAACTGTACACTATAAAGAGCATTCCCTTAATAATGCATGTAAAAATATAGGTAGGGTGGTAGGGTCAATATGAAATAAAACTGGCAAGGCATTTTTCAATTCAATTCAATTCAATTCAGTTAACACCAAAATAGGCATTTTTTAGAATGAACTCTGTTGTAATCTTAAATTAAATTCCAGACAACCGTATTATTTCACCTTGAAATATGTCAGTATGTATCTCTTATAAAGACATTAAAAAAAAATCATGACATCACACCCCCCAAAATTAGCAATAATTTCTTATTTGTAAGCTTGAAAACAGATTGATCAGAGATAGGGCTTAGTAAATAAGGTAACAGAATAAAAGAAAACCTTACAAAGGTCTTGACAAAATTGCTGAAGTCTGGTGTCAGTATATATTAAATATACTAGTGAACATCTTGCTATAGGTTGTTATAGGTCAGAGATGTTTCAACTCCATTTAATTGGTAGTGGCTGATTAGATAGTTAAGATTTAGATAACAGTTATAAAGGCCAGCATATGGTCAAATGTAATGCAATTCAGTTAGTATTACTCTCATACTTTTATATGAGACTTTTATAAGCTTGACTATTTTTATAAATTCTAATTTAGATTTATATAAATATTAAGATTACAGATTTTATTACACAATTGAAATCAACACTAAAAAGCTTTAAGTCATAGAAACTGTAGGCTTTCCTTGTTCATTAAAAACAAGCTGTTTGAATTTCAGAATGATTGTTTCATATTTGCACATAAAAGCAATTGCTAGACTAAGCTTCATTATAACTAGAATGATGTAGAAGGAATTTAAGCAGAAAATTTCTAAGTTTCCTTCTGGCAGTAAAGATTCACAATTCTAAAAAATACTGCTCTTTTATGTAGATCATTTTACAAGAGATTTACCAGGGATCTTATAGGTCATCTTGCCCAATCTCATTTTCAATGCAGGGAAACCCTACTCAACATGACATTAATACTTTATAATTAACACTAGGTTTTGATACCAAAATCAACTCATGCTAGCCTTGTCTGTTCTAATTTAAAGGTTCTTGATTTGTTTAGCAGTCTAATTCTGCTCTAGTATTTTTTAATATGCCCAGATTCTGATTTCTTAAGTATTAACTATGACTGTTTTCTCCAGGTCAGTGTTTCTGACCCTGATCTGCTAATAGTGCCCTAATCCTAGGTTGCTTCTTGTAGCTCATGGCTTGTTTTTCTTCCCCCCAGCTTAAAAAGAAAGGTCTGAGCCTCTTCCCTGAACATTCAGGCTTTCAATGTACCATATAAAAAAATGAGGTAAACTTAAGCCATTTAAACTGTGGTTCCCAGGGTGCTGTGGGATAGTTTAAATTATCAAAGAAAATACAGCTTTGTTGAATATCTGTTGGATACCACACAGACTACTAGATGAGACAGTTCACAGTTTCAACAGTAGATCACACTACATTAATTTTATTGACATCATATTTTTTGCAAAGTTGGATTTTTGGTAGTAGATGTAATAATAAGCATAAGAATCACTGTGGAACAGGACATGAAGAGCAGTGTCCAATCTGATCCTATTGTTTGAGAAGTTATGAAGTCCACAACAGAAGTATATATTACAATTGTAAGTAACTGGTTAAGAATGACATAAAACATTATTTTCCTTAAATTAATGTGTATTTTTCCCTAAGGGCTACTAAGTTTTTTAGATATAAATGCTTATTAAGTTGTTTGGACATAATTATCTAATAAATGAAAAAGTTATATATTTCCTTTGGGTCTAGTACTGCTATGAAAAAATTACCAACATGCTAAAAGTGAAAGTTCGGAAAGCTCTGACATATAGATTCTTTTATGTATTTGGAATACTGTATTTAATCATTCAACAAAAGTGTTAAATACCTAGTGTGTTTCAGGAACTGTTTTAGGTTCTGGGAATCCAGTAGTGAATGAGATAGACAAAGCGTCTGTTCTCATGGTGTATATGTTCTCAAGGAGAGAAAATAGACAATTTTTAAAATGTGTAATTGCTATGAAATATTACACAGAATAACCTGATAATGACAGGAATGTGGAAGGACAAAGTTTAGTTAGGATGCTGGAGGCGCATTTCTCTGAAAAGGTAACTTTTGCACTGAGACACATCAATGACATTCAAAGCCATTAAAAAAAAACACACACAAACGTGTTTTACTCATCAACAACCAAATAGTTCTACATCTTATCATTCCTTGTTCTCTCCTTTTTCTTAATAGACTTCTCAATTATATCAGAGGAATGGTTGTCTTCTATTTCTGTTCTGGATTGTTTTTTTTGGCCATGAGAAAAATCAGTACACTTTACCTAAATGAGAAAGTGGTTCTTAAGGCATAACAACTCATTGTTTGCTAGCTATATATTAGCTATATAGTACAGTGATAAGTACAGTACATGCTTTAGTACAGTGATAGGACAATAAAACAATAAGGATGAGTAGATGTTGGTTATCACTTCCTTTTCAGCTAACAAGTGCTCTGAAAACATAAAATTTTTAAAAAAGGTGCTGAGGGCAATTTGTGTTGCTTATATCTTTAATATCTTTCCACAAATCACAAATTGGGTGTGTTCCCTTTTCTACTTTACCTCCATCACTCTGTAAAGTTTATTCCCAAACATTTGATGGCAACAAGCACTCATAGATCCAAGCACAGTGCTACTGCTGCCGTTCACTTTTTCTTTTTTGCGGGAAGACAAGGTCTTCCTCTGTTGTCCAGACTGGAGTGCAACAGTGCGGTCATAGCTTACTGAAGCCTCAAACTCCCGGTCTAAAGTGATCCTCCTGCCTCAGCCTCCTGAGTAGCTGGCGCTACAGGCATGACCACTACACCTGGCTAATTGTTTTAAAATTTTTTTACACATAAAAATCTTACTATGTTGCCTAAGGTGGTCTCAAACTCCTGGCATCAAGCGATCCCCCCTGGGAATACAGGCATAAACCACCGTGCCCAATCTTGCCTTTCACATTTTTAAATCATACTAATGCTCTTCCTTGGTTTCAACCTATTTTATTTGAACCATAATGTAAATTATGTAAGGATTTGTAAAGTATACTAATGTCCATATCTATCATTTTCTTAAAAATATGAGTTTATTGTAGAAGCACCCAACTAACAAATCCAGATCAAGGTGTGTAGTTTGAAGTTTTAACTGGGAGATCTCTAAGTTAGTCACTGTCAACATTCCTAGTTCTCCTTTGCAACCTTGCTTCTATGAGACTTGGTACGGATTTCCACTGAGTAGAAAAGCAAAACTAGTAAAGATATAAAACTATTCTTTTTTCTCTGCATCTTTCCCCTATTGCAATATTAAGAGTAATCTGGTGAGCTGTAGTGAATTAAAAGTAATTTATCCTCTCAAAAAGTAAGGGTTATTATGTCATTAACTTTTTTTTTTTTTTTTTTTTTAATGACTAGAGAAAATTCAAAAGAACCATGGACTGACTGTGAATTGAAAGATCAGGAACCTGGCCCTGCTTTGCCACTAACAAAATGTATGTATGACTGGGCATTTCACTTATCTGGGTCTCTGTGGTAGGCAGCATCCAAGGTATTTCCCAGTGGTCCTCCCTCCTGTATTCACACCTTTGTGTAATCCTCTCCCCTTCATTATAGGCTGAACCTAGTGACTCACTTCAAATGAGCAGAATATAGTAAAGGGGATGGGATGTCACTTCCAAGTCTGTTTAAGTTATAAACAGACTGTGAATTCCCTCTCTGGCTTGCTTTCTCCATGGCATACTCTGAGGAAAGCCAACTGCGATGCTCTCAGCTGCCCTACAGAGAGGCCTGTAGCAACTAATGCTCCCAATGAACAGCCAGTGAGGATCTGAGACCCTCATTCCAACAGTACTTGAACAGGATCCTGCTAACAGACATGTAAATAGACTTGGAAGTGGGTCCTCTCCAAGTTGAGCCTTGTGATGAGGCCACAGCCCAGCCTACACACTGATTGTGTAGCCTTGTAAGAGGCTCTGAGCCAGAGGGCCCATCTAAGCCATCCCAGGATTGCTGGACCACAGAAACTGTGAGATAATAAATGCTAGCTGTATAAACCACTAAGTTTTAGAGTAATTTATTATGCAGCAATAGATAATTAGTACAGCCTGTGTTTCCTTTTCTGTTATACAAAGAGTTTGGTTTAAATGAGCTTTTGAGTCCCTTTCTAACTCCAAGATTCAATGAGTACACTTACATTGGTTGCAAAGGCAAAAAAGAGAAAACACACATAGACACACAAACTACAATTTCATGTCTTAATAATAAAATTCACAGTTCAAAAATCTATGGTAGTTTTAAATAAGGTTCAAGATTTGCTCACTTCCCCTTGAATATAAGTCATCTCTATTAGCAGCACTGCAATTAAAAAGAAAACCTAGGAAAACAGTCTTCTTATAAATGTCTTGTTAATGGGGAGATACAAAATACACATTCGTCCACTATAAGAACTTGACATATTTGGGTTAAGGAATATAACATGTTTGGCAGTCTTTGCATTAAAAAAAAGTAGGGATAATACAAGAAATTTAGTTATTATAAATGTCAATAATATATACAAATCTTAATATTTGCTTTATTCTAAAGCTCTTTCTGAAAACAGTGTTTTCAGGTAGACTGTGATAAAGATGTATATCTTAAATCCTAAGGAAACTACTACTTTTTTTAAAGTGAGATATACTCAATAAGTCAATAGTGGAGATAAGACAGAATCATAAAAAATACTCAAACTACCTCAAAGCAGGCAGAGAAAGAGGAAAAAAGAACAAAGAAAAAATGGGTTAAGTAGGAAACAAAGTGGCACAGATCTAATGTTCTTTCCAGTAAATTTTAAATTATTAGAGAAAACAGCACAACATTGTGGAATAACCAGTACAACAAGAGTGAGAGAACGGGCTTTAGTTCTAACTTTGCCATTTTTTAATTTTATGATTTCGGGAAAACTGGTTTAACTATCTATAAAATGGACAAGTAGAAATCATCTTTGGTAACTCCAATTATAAAACTCTATGAATCTAATGGAAAATGTAGGAAATATAACTTCTAAATATTTAAAAATGTAAAATAAATGACGGTACACTGTAATTCAATGGGCCATCCTTATAAAGTATTTACGAAACCACAGGAAAAATACTTATGACACAATTCAGGAGGAAAAAAGGAAACAAAACATCATATATACTATCATCACTAATACAAAGAAATCATGAAACCAAATAACAACAATAACACAACTCTGTACTAAAAGCAAAAACAAAAACCTGTAAAGAAATTTGCAAGTCTTACAATGATTGTAAGACCAGGGGTGATTATTTTTCTTTATCAATTTTGTAGTCAGTAAATGTATGTGAAGGTTATGATGTCTTGATGGAATAAAAGTTTTAAATGTTCAGTTTTAAAATAGTAATAATGATACCAAAAAAATCATGCTTTACATATTTTCTATATTCTTGAAAATTTATTTGCAAACAAAAGTATAAATCTAATTCCCAAGGAGGGGAAAAAGCTTTCAAACATTTCTATTTTATTGAATGCTTCTCATTAGCTCATGTCTTTTCTTCCATCAGTAGCCTTTAAGAGAGAATCCAAGGAGAATTTTCCTGACTCTGAATTTATTCTCAGACTCTGAGAATATCTGAAGAACAGTTTCCCAATTTTCAAAAGGGACAATGCTGCTTCTTCCTGACTGACACCACCATTTCGTAACTCCACTCTCTAAGCTCCTAAGTAGCATTACTCAGAAAGTGATGATCCTTAGGCCTACTGAGTCAGAATCACCTGTGGTCACCGTTAATGCAAATTCTGAAGCCAATTCTTGGCCTATTCATACATAATTTCTAGATGTGGGGCCTTAAAATATGTATTTTAACAGGCATCTTCAGTAAGCTTTAGCATAACAGGGACAACAATCTAAGTACCCAAAGCATGTCCCCTGGACCAACGCACTGGCATCATCTGGAGACTGCTTAGAAAAGCAAACTTTTAGGTTCTACCTTAGACCTACTGAACTAGAAACTCTGGGGTTAGGGCCCGGAAATCTTTAACAAACACCCTGTTGAATCTCATGCATGGAAAGTATGAGAACTATTGCTCTAAGGCAGTGGTCTCCAAACTTTTTTGAACACTTATCAGTAAAAAAAAAAAAAAAATTTTGAGTATGTTCCCCATTCTCAGCATATGTAAATTACATAAATATATTACTGTTGATCGATATATCACATATAGCACATACATGACCATTCATTGTACAAGTTTTTGTTTGGGTGTATGTTTTCAATTCTCTTGGGTGTAAACATGAGAGTAGACTTGCTGAGTTATATTATCATGTTTAACCTTTAAGGGACTGTCAAAATGTTCTCCAAAGTTGCTGCAACATTTTACATTCCTAGCAGCAATATATGAGGATGCTAATTTATCCACATTCTAGCCAACATTTGTTATTATCTGGCTATTTTATTTGTAGCAATACTATTAGGTGTGGAGTGGTATCTCATTATGGTTTTGATTTGCATTTCCCTAACAGCTAATGATGTTGAGCATATATTTATGTGCTTAGTATTTATCCATATCTCTTATTTGAAGAAATGCCTACTCAATTTTAAAATACCCATTTTGGGGGGCGGAGCAAGATGGCCGAATAGGAACAGCTCCAGTCTCCAACTCCCAGCGCGAGCCACACAGAAGACCGGTGATTTCTGCATTTTCAACTGAGGTACTGGGTTCATCTCACTGGGGAGTGCCGGACGATCGGTGCTGGTCAGCTGCTGCAGCCCGACCAGCCAGAGCTGAAGCAGGGCGAGGCATCGCCTCACCTGGGAAGCGCAAGGGGGAAGGGAATCCCTTTTCCGAGCCAGGGGAACTGAGACACACAACACCTGGAAAATCGGGTAACTCCCACCCCAATATTGCGCTTTAAGCAAACAGGCACACCAGGAGATCATATCCCACACCTGGCCGGGAGGGTCCCACGCCCACGGAGCCTCCCTCATTGCTAGCACAGCAGTCTGTGATCTACTGGCAAGGCAGCAGCGAGGCTGGGGGAGGGGCGCCCGCCATTGCTGAGGCTTAAGTAGGTAAACAAAGCTGCTGGGAAGCTCCAACTGGGTGGAGCTCACAGCAGCTCAAGGAAACCTGCCTGTCTCTGTAGACTCCACCTCTGGGGACAGGGCACAGCTACACAACAACAACAACAACAACAAAAAAGCAGCAGAAACCTCTGCAGACGCAAACGACTCTGTCTGACAGCTTTGAAGAGAGCAGTGGATCTCCCAACACGGAGGTTGAGATCTAAGAAGGGACAGACTGCCTGCTCAAGTGGGTCCCTGACCCCTGAGTAGC